>NW_026888399.1:0-9650 GCF_032173495.1 Musca vetustissima
TCATCATGTTTGAGTTTTTTTTATCACAATATCTTTAGAAGGCTTTGAAGGCTTTAGAGGTCTTTGAAGGATAAAAATTGACTATTCCGGGACCAATATTGATTGGGTATGAAAATTTCGTCTACAGAATATCCCCCATTCGATGGTGGAATACAGCTATATCGGGATAACCCCAACACGGAACAAATTAGCTAACTATTTTAATATAAAATATAAACAAGTGAAAAAGCGTTAAGTTTGGATACCCTCCACCATAGATATACTGGCAGGTACTTGAAATGAAAATATCGGGAACATACCAAAAAATGGTCCCATACCGACATTTCTACAAACTGATTATGTAAACAATATTTTTTAATAGAAAATTATACCCTCAGCCTTATGGCTAATTAGTGTGTATACACTTTCACACGATGAAAATGTGCCTCATCGAAATATTGGTTTCTTTGGACCAAATCCGTTTCAGAAAAATTTTATTTCATCCCATCTTATTATTTCTTCCAAACTTAGTTCAAGTCCGAATTTGGGGAATATCGGTCCATGCCTTCTGGTACCTCCCACACAGGGGCTACGGCTAAGCCTAAATGCGGGTTATAGTTCTCATATAGTTCATTATTGAACCGTACGTTCTAGTTTTTTTCCGTACGCGAAAAAATCAGATAATTATTTTAATATAAACAAGTGAAAAAGCGTTAAGTTCGGCCGGGCCGAATTTTTGATACCCTCCATCATAGAAATACTGAAAATTTTTTTAAATGAAATTATAGGGAACATACATATAACTACAATTCTACCGATTGTTGTAACCCAAATGGAAATTTCAGCAATTTCAATGGGGGCTTCCCTAAAATCTCAAAACCCTAAAATGCTGACACAGTAGGGTTAAACATGTATATAAAATCCTGAAAATACTCCAATTTAGAGGGCAAATTTCTAAGAGGCATACTAAAGCAGTGTAGGATTTAGCGAATACTTTGTGTTTTTATTAAATAAGAGGTTATGCCTGATTAAGGGCCGATACAGCTCAAGTTTCTAGCTAATAATTTAGTTTTGAATCCCAATACCGCTAAATATTAAATATGTAGAATCACGCTAAATATTAAATATGTGGGATGTTTTATATAGGACCTAGGCCTAAATGCGGGTCGATATAGTTCATTCTCAAACCTCACGTTCTAGTTTTTATGTCGATATCCTCCAACAGAAAAGTGATTACAACATATGGCTAAATCGACTATATCGTTTTAGAATTCCATACTGATGGGTATGAATCGAAAATTTGGTCTACAGAATATTTCCAGACTATGGTGCAATACAGCTATATGAGGATAACCCCATCACACGGAAAAACTATTTTAATATAAAAAGGGGGTTATATGGGGACTACCCCTAAAATGGGGTGAATATTCATAATTTTTGGTAGTGCGATTTGTTACCATATACGACTACAAAATACCAAATGACAGCAAATTCGGTTGAAAAACGCGCTCAAGAACCCTAAAATACAGAAAAATGGGGGGTAACCTTATATGGGGGCTATCAGAAAAAGTGGATCGACGTTTATAGTTTTTAGTTTAGATATTTGGCACCAAATAAGAACCCAATGTACCAAATTTCACCGAATTCGGTTGAAAAACGCGCTCAATAACTCCAAAATACCGAAAATTGGAGGGTACCCTTATATGGGGGCTATCCGAAAAAATGGACCTATATTTATAATTTTTTGTGGGAAGATTTGCAATCCAATAAGAACTCAAAGTACTAAATTTCAGCGAATTCGGTTGAAAAGCGCACTCAAGAACTTCAAAATACCAAAAATTTGGGGATACCCTTATATGGGGGCTATCAGAAAAAGTGGACCTATGTTTATAATTTTTTGCGTAAATATTTGGCACCAAATAGGAACCCAATGTACCAAATTTCAGCGAATTCGGTTCAAAACGCGATCAAGATCCCCAAAATACCGAAAACTGGGGGGGTACCCTTATGCGGGGGCCATCCGAAAAAATGAACCCTCCGAAAAAATGAACCTATATTTTTTGGTGGTGAGATTTGCTACCCAATAAGAACTCAAAATACCTAATTTCAGCGAATTCGGTTGAAAAACGAGATCCAGAACTTCAAAAATACCGAAAATTGGGGGGTACCCTTATATGGGAGCTATGCCTAAACGTGGACCGATATATCCCATCTTCGAACTTGACCTGCCTGCAGATAAAAGACGACTCTATGCAAAATGTTGGCGATCTATCTCAATTCGTTTAGACGCTAGAGTGATTACAACAGACGGACAGACGGACATGCTTAAATCGTCATAGAATTTGATGCTGATCAAGAATATATAAACTTTATAGGGTCGGAAATGATTATTTCGATGCGTTACAAACGGAAAAACAAAACTAATATACCCTCCATACTATGGTGGAGGGTATAAAAAGGGGGTTATATGGGGACTACCCCAAAGAGGTGGCGAATATTAATAATTTTTAGTAGGGAGATTTGTTACCATATACGACTACGAAATACCAAATTGCAGCAAATTCGGTTGAAAAACGGGCTCGAACTTGACCTGCCTGCAGACAAAATACGACTCTATGCAAAATTTTGGCGTTCTATCAGAATTCGTTTAGACGCTAGAGTGATTACAACAGACAGACGGACATGCTTAGATCGTCATAGAATTTAACGCTGATCAAGAATATATATACTTTATAGGGTCGGAAATGATTATTTCGATGCGTTACAAACGGAAAAACAAAACTAATATACCCTTCATACTATGGTGGAGGGTATAAAAAATATGTTTGCCGGAATTTTTCTATTTTGGTCCTTATTCTGTCACTTTCCCAATATAAAGGGGTACGCTAGCCTTTTCGGTAATCTAAAGTGGTTATAACTTGGCATTCGAGATTCCCGCTGAATAAAAAACTTGTTTTCAGAAAGTTCCAACATAATTCAAATTCATTATTTTTACATCGCTCTCATAAAATATACAACTTAATTTGGTTTTTCAGTTTCCCAAAATAAACAATCTACCAACAGACAATGTCATAGTCACCACATGAAGTCCGACCCCGACCATTGGAAAATCAAATTCATCGCGTGAAACATAGAGAAAATTCAATGCGTCAATATGAAATCGAAAAACGGGATTTTTTTGGATTGAAACCAAAATTTTGTAAAAAAATCCTAAGAAATTAAAAAATGCTAAAAAAAGTGCTAGGTACTAGATCAATTTTTTTGGTACTAAACGAGTTCAAAAGTGCTAAATCTAGCACTAAAAGTGCTAAATTGGCAACACTGATCGTAAATTCAAATTTAAGAATTCCAAATTTGGTACCATTCTGTACTTTTCCTGCACTCCCACAGTAACCTAAGTGGCAACTTTCAGAATTCGAGTTCTGACCGTTCACGTAATTTTATTTCCAAATATAAATGTTCTATCTCTATTCTTTCATTTAAATCTAAATTGTTAGTACTTTTCATACCAATAAGTACACATTTCCAAAACTACTTCAATTCTACACTGCAACAATTAATTTTAATTCCCAATTTCAAGACTCCAGCTCTATCTGTAACCGAAATCCAACTTGCACCAAATATAGTACCATTTAGTACTTTTCGTACACATAAGTACGATTTTTTAAAGCTACCTCAATCCTGTACTCCAACAGTAGTCCTAATTCCGATTTTTAGCATTTTATCTCTATACTCTCAACTAAATACAAATAGTACCAAATTTATTACCATTTTGTACTTTTTATAAACATAAGTACGAAATTCTTAAACCATTTCCATACATCAACACCACTTCCCAACCTGTATTCCACATAAAATTTCAAAATTTTAGCTATATATGTTCCATACATATACAATTAGAACTAAATTTATTACTTTTAGTACACTTATAGGTCGAATTTCCAAAAATACCTTTGTACAGCTTTATAACTTTCCGTCAGTGACCCACATTCCAAATTTCAGAATTCTAGCTCTTCGCGTTCACCTAATACAAAGGGTACCATATTTGGTACATTTTAGTACATTTCGTACCCTTGTAGTTCGAATTTCCAAAAACCCAGCCTTATCTCACGCCCACACACCAATAACAACCCACACTTAAAATTTAAAGCTTCTAGCTTCAGTCGTTTCGTCTGGGCGATGATCTGTCAGTCAGTCAGTCAGTCACTCACTCACTTAACACTAAGCTCTTTTATATAAATAGATGAACCGATTTTTCCCAATTTCAACAAGGTATAGTCCTTGGGCCAAATAAATGAGATGTGCCAAATTTCATCCAATTCGAATCAAAAATGCGACCTGTAAAATTGAGGGTATCGTTATATGGGGGCTACCAGAAAAAGTGGAGTACCCCTAATGGGGACTACCTCTAAAATGGGGCGAATATTAATGAGTTTTGGAACGAATTTGTTTGAAAAACAAGAAACTCAAAATACTGAAAATTAGGGTGTACCGTAATATGGGGGCTACCAGAAAAAGTGGACCTATATTTATAATTTTGGAAGAATAAGAACAATAAGAACCGATTGTACTAAATTTCAGCGAATTCGGTTTAAAAACGAGCTCAAGAACCTCAAAATACCGAAAATTGGGGGTACCCTTATATGGGAGCTATGCCTAAACGTAGACGGATGTGTCCCATCTTTGAATTTGACCTGCCTATAGACAAAAGACAACCCTATGCAAAATTTCAGCACTCAATCTCCATTCCTTCTGAAGATAGTGTGATTACAACAGAAAGAATATTTCGATGAGTTACAGACGGAATGACAAAATGAATATACCCTCCATACTATGGTGGATGGTATAAAAAGGGGACTACACCAAAAAGGGGCTAATATAATTAATTGTAGGTAGGCAGATTTGTTACCATATACGACTATAAAACACCAAATTACTGCGAATTCGGTTGAAAAACGCGATCAAGAACCTCAAAATACAGAAAATGGGGGGTACCCTTATATGGGGGCTACCAGTAAAAGTTGACCGATATTTATAATTTAAATTAGAAATATTTGGTACACTATAAGAACCCAATATACCAAATTTCATCGAATTTGGTTGAAAAACGTGCTCAAGAACCCCAAAATACCGAAAATTATGGGTACCCTTATATGGGGGCTATCCGAAAAAAATGACCTATATTCATATTTTTTGTGAAGAGATTTGGTACATATTAAGAACTCAAAACACTAAATTATAGTCAATTCGGTAGATAAATAAAATCGGTTCGGTTCCGGTTGAAATGTTAACCTTTTTCCAAGAATATTTTACATACAGTCGGAAGTTTCACAAACAAATACGTAAAGAGTCCAACGAAATTAAAATTGCTTAGCCATATACGCTACCGTAACTGAACGTCTCTTTTCGTCAATCGTTTTTAGTGATGAATTCTCTTTTACCCTCACCCAAACTTACTCTCAATATTGTTATGCCCACCACTGACTTAAAGTTTAGGTCTTAAGTCTTTAACCCTTAAAACAATTAGTTGCTTAAAGAACATCGACCGAATCACAACATTATTTTTTATTCCAAAACTTATTAACAACAAAATCATAAATATTAATATTTCCTCAAATCAACAACAATAACAAAAATCAACAATTTTACAAAATGAGTTGTTTCACAGTCCGATGCTGCAGCATAGTTTTGGTTCGGTTAATTTCAACTGTATGTGCTGCTGTTTTTGGATTAGCAGTACGCTACATAAAAAAAGCTGCGAATAAATCATTAAATGGTAAACAAATAATAGCAAAAAACAAAAAAAAAAAAAAACAAACAAAATATAAATTGAAATTGGAGTACTCAAAAAGATTACATTTAATGTGAACAAGAGGATAAATAAAGTGCAGTTAATATCTAAAGTGCAGTTAATATCTAAAAACTATGTTCAATCGAATGATAATAAATATCTAAAACCTTCAAAAAGTGAAACAATATAATTGGGAAGACTTTCTACCCAGTAAGAACACAAAACTACAGTTGATTCATTTGAAAAACGTGGTGGCTACCCTAAAATGATGAAAATGTTACAAAACTTCCTAAGAGTAGTAGCCAAATACTCTATCGTGGTTTAAGAAGACGTAAGTAAGGGCAGATTGATGGACATAAGTGAATCGGCAGAACATTTGTTCCATAAGCCGAGCTTAAAAAATATTTCCAGGCGCGTCGGTCTTGTGCGCAGCTTGCTCCGACTTCAAAGACGATGTTCCGAGATGTTGCCTTCCACTTCATCTTGCCATCGAATACGTGGCCTTCCCCTTCTACGTGATCCATCAGTTGGCTCGCTTCTATATGCCTTTTGAGCTGGGGCAACATCACCTAGGCAAGGTAGTCGCCGCAGCTCGATCCCTCTGACTATGTCGATGTCCGAGAACTGCCTCATAAGTTTGTGCAAGTAACCATGCTTCTGATCCATACACCAGCACGGGTAGTATCAGCGTTTTGTAGATTGTGAGTTTGGTCTGGCGAGAGGTGGTCTTGTTTCTGAATTGCTTACTTATTATTCTGAATTAATTATTACAAGGTAGGGCACAGCTACCAACCAAATCAAAATACATATTTGGTGTATGTGTGTGTATTGTTTTGAATACAATGTCAAATAAATTTAAATATATTCAAATTTAATTGAAATGAAAATTATTTTTTTTAAATGTTCGTCTGGAAGTAATTACTTTGTTATGGATGAAACAAACATTTAATGGTATTCCCTACTGGATTTTGGGAAGAAATCATAACCTTTCATTCATTATTCGCGTTTTTAGTTTTGTGTTGAAAAAATGTTAAATAAACACTTATTTGTATAGCCTTTTGGTAGGCCCTAAGGCGTGTTTTTTTTTAAACAATTTTTATAGCCTTTTGGCCCTAAGGCGTGGTTTTTTTAAACAATTTTTATAGCCTTTCGGTAGGCTCTAAGGCGTGGTTTTTTTAAACAATTTTTATAGCCTTTCGGTAGGCTCTAAGGCGTGGTTTTTTTAAACAATTTTTATAGCCTTTCGGTAGGCTCTAAGGCGTGGTTTTTTTAAACAATTTTTATAGCCTTTTGGTAGGCTCTAAGGCGTGGTTTTTTTAAACAATTTTTATAGCCTTTTGGTAGGCTCTAAGGCGTGGTTTTTTTAAACAATTTTTATAGCCTTTTGGTAGGCTCTAAGGCGTGGTTTTTTTAAACAATTTGTATAGCCTTTTGGTAGGCCCTATTTATTATTTTATTTTTGGCAGAAGAAGCCGCACGTGCATAGTTGCTTTTTTGTTATTCACCTCAAGCTGCCCTACCTTGTATTATTGTACCATGGTATCATCCCCTTCAAAACAAGTTCCACAAGTTGGTCCGAGTCGACTGGACGTCTTGTGCTTTCATACCATCAGCTTGGTCTTCTCGCCATTTACTGCCAGACCCACTTGGGCAGACTCCTTCTCAATTTTTCAAAGGTGGCTGTTACCGTTCTCAATGTTTGACCCATTATGTCGATACCATCGGTGTAGGCGAGTAACATGTGTTGTTTGATATACAGAGTGCCATTTCGTATGACCTTTTCCAGCAGCATGTTGAAAAGATCACACGAGAGGCTGTCACAGAGAGATCACTTCCCACTTTAACTGCTTACATTGTGGCAGTTAAAGTTATCCTGCATAGCCGTATTAATTTTGCAGGAATCTGAACTGATAGGACTTTCGAATGCGGCGAATAGGTGGATTGTATCAATGTGCTTTTCGTGGGTCTTTTCCAGTCAATTTGCCAGGCCAATAATGTACGCTGGATAGCACTTTATATGCGATGGGAAGGAGGATAATACCTCTATAGTTGGAACATATCGTCTTGTTACATTTTTGTACACGGGACACATACATTGTACATAAATTGTACTAATCAGCAGTTGCATGCTCCTGACAATCATCTGACTACACATGCTACTTTATTGTTCTTCAGCCGATTAATTGCTACTCTGGCCTCATCTTGGGTAGGTGGTATAAAATCTACACTGTCATCTCTTATTTGTTCTGTGTTATCTTCTTCACCGTTATTATTTGATAATAGAAACTTTTCCACAAGCCCCTTCCAGATCCTCAACGCGCCGCCTATATCTGTCACCAGCAGTGTTGCCAAAACTTGATTGAGAATGCCAGAAAAAAGTGCTAAAAATGAATATAAAGAAATTTGATTATATTTTATATTTTGTGGGGATGTTATGAGTATTTGTGTTACAACAGCTTGTAACGTCACGAAATATTGGACCTGGACGCACATTTTTTTAGGTCACAGTTATGGACCAATCTTCACGAAATTAGGAAGATTGGTTCATAACTGCATGTAGGATGGGTTCGGCCTATTGTTTTTGGTAAAGATCGGTTAAAATTTAGGGGATGAAGTGGACCAAATACTGAATTTTTTTCGGTTTTTTCTGGTCGCTCCAGGGACCGCAATTATTGACCAAACATCTCGAATTTTTACATGGAGAAGGAAATTGGGTCAAAGAATAAGCATGCCTGTTTTGATCGGTCGATATTTAGAGGGTCAAATGGACCCTGACTTTTGTGAGAAAAATGAAAAAAATTGTATTGTATGGTGTATATATTTACTCCTGAAGGACATAGAGCCGAGGATTTGATAGTGTATCCAAGAGGAGTGGTTGGCATTTAAATTGATACCAATTATATTGTCGTATGTCGTATTTCGATTTGAAATGTTCCATGAGGTTGCAGTTATGGCCAAGGACAACGCCTATAATTTTCGGTGACGATCAGATAATAATTTTGGAATGAAGTGGACCGAAAACAGCAAAATGTTAGAGTTCCGTGGTAGTTGTGTAGGGTATCGTATGGTCGGCCCCGTCCGACTATACTGCTCCGCTACTGTTTTTTTTTCTTGATGCCGCCTTTGTAACCCGAACACCAATAACCCAATAAATACGGGAAATAAAATTAACATAAAATTCTATATCGATTAAGGCATACCCGGCTTTATATTGTACCTGCCAAATCTCACTACCAAAACTATCAATATTGATCTCTGTTTTATTATAGCCCCACTATTTGATGTTCTGAGAATTTCAATATCTGTTTACAACGTATTTTCGGTATGTTCAGGGTTCTATCATAACATGAGTTTTCTCCCAGGAGGCCCCATAAATTTTAGACATTTTAATTTTCATCCTCATGGTGGAGGATATAAAAAGTTCGGACGGGCCAAACTTAAAATCATGTTTACTTGTTATGTTCTGATATTGTTGTATATTTATAACCCAGGAGGTGGATAACTCGCCGATTTTTTCACCGACATGGCAATTAGTTTCGTAAAAAATGTAAGTCTTGTGGTAGTTTCACATCACCATCATATGGATAGCAGTATAGTCGGACATACTGCTCCAATCACTGGAAAAACATTGGAAAATCAAATCCACTATATAAAACATACAGAAACGTCAATGTGAAATCGAAAAACGACAATTTTTTGAAGTGATACTAAAAAGTTTGAAAAAATCTTGGAACAAATTAAAAATGCTAAAAAAAGTGTTAGGTGCTAGAGCGATGTTTTTGGTGCTAAACGAGTTTAAAAAGTGCTAAATCTAGCACTAAAAGTGCTAAATTGGCAACACTGGTCACCAGGTTTCCTTCATCGTCTCATTTCGATTGGA
>NW_026888400.1:0-9431 GCF_032173495.1 Musca vetustissima
GAGCAACTATCACTATGTATTAGATTTTTCGAAAGGTATCTACAAAATTCAAAGAATGTTACCTTGCTATGTAGAAGTAGAAAGATTAACAGGAAAGAAATTACCGACCGTCATAATAAACATAATAAACAGGTTGTGTTTGAATCCAATATTTTTGATCGCTCAAGGATTTGGTATATTTTCGTAATAATTTTCACCTCGAGAACATTTCGCCATAAGATGCGAATTTTACCATTTGAGACACAACGATCTAGATTGATTTGACCCGCTGAATATTGACCTATCAAAACAGTCATTCTAATTATTTGGCCAAATTCTCTTCCCCATGTTATGTGTTGTGTATATTTAGTAATATGTTTACTGTGACTTTTTACTTTGACTTATAAAGCGACTTAACCAAATACACAAAATATCAGCTAGTCATCTCCGAAAATTAGTGGCGTCATTCTTGACCATAACCGGAACTTGGTGTAAAATTTCAAATAGATCAGCGAGAAATATATGCCCTCTATTGTGGTAAGGGTAATCAAGATAGGAAAATCAATTTAAAGTTCAACCACTCCTCTTAGATGTACTTTTAAATTATCGGGTCTATATCCTTGAGAAGTAAATATTTTCACCATAGAATACATATTTGGACCGCTAAGTATTCACCAAAACAGTCGTGCTTATTCTATGGCCAGACCATTCTCTCTGTGTACAATTTTATGATGATCGGGACATAATTGCGGTCTGTAGAACGATCTGGAAAACCGACAAAAAAGTTTTGGTCTATTTCATCCCTTAAATATTAACATTGTCCAGAACCCGTCCTACATGCAAAATTTCGTGACGATTGGTCCATAACTGTGACCTGTAGAGTATTTATAAATTATAATGGACATACCGACAGTCACACATGTCTCAGTTAGTCGACATATGACGATCGGTGTTTTGGGTCCAAACAAAGTTTTATTACTCTTAAAACATTTTTCTTATCTTAAATTTCGGTACAAGCAATACGAATTGTAAATAGTACATTGATTCGTATACGCAACATCCTAATATTTATGATACTGCACTGATATTAATTATACGCACGATGGTCAAAAAATTTGTTTGGAATCAAAACTATGGATGAAGCCCGATTTCATCTAAATGAGTTCAATGGTCTGACTGAGACAAATTTTGTGGAGCCAGACTACAATAAAACAACTTTACAACACCTTTTGTGAATGCACAAAGTAGAGTATCGTATGGTCCATATTAAAGAATATCTGTTGTTGGCGAAAACAAAAAAACAGTAAGGAAAGTAGTAAATTCGGACTGGGCCAACTATATGATACCCTTCACCACTTTGGGTACATATTTATCCGAAAAGACGTCACCTTTTTGAAGGAATTTTGACATGAAATTGAACGAACTTAAATATGTGATTTTTATGTCTTTCTGGAACCTATGCTAAATTTCATTTCATTTGGGCAAGTTTAGAGTTGTTTGCGCACAGTGGGACAGATTTGTGTCCCATTGTGTCCCACTGTAAAGCACGCTATTCGGTATGCTGCACTGTGTAAAATTTAATTTCAATGAATAAGTCGAAATTATATATGGAAGCTACGAGATATCTATATCTGAACCGATTTGAAGCAAACTTGGCAGAGATTAATTTATATTAATTTCAATATGTTGTGTCAATCGGCCTAGCTGTGGATCTTTAGTGCACAATTTAATTAAAATCGGATGAAAATATATATATATATAAGGGGGTGTACACATCATTCCAGTCTTAATTCAATACGCTATGCCAACATTCGTGCAAATCGAATGATTTTCAGAGACTTTGGTGCACCATTTACCTAAAATCGTACGAAACTGTGTATGGAAGCTATATCTAAATCTGAACCGATTTTTACGAAACTTAGCACACATCATTCTATACCTAATTCAGTAGGCTATAAGAAATTACGTGTAAATCGAAAGATATATAGGGACTTTGGTACACCGTTTACAAATCTAATTATTTTCAGGGACTTTGGTGCACCACTTACCTAATATCGTGCAAACTATATCTAAATCTGAACCGATTTTCACGAAACTTAACACCCATCACTCTAGACTTAATTCAGTACGCTGTGCCAAATTTCGTGCAAATCGATGGATATATAGGGACTTTGATGCACCATTTACCTAAAATCGGACGAAAATATATATGGGAGCTATATCGAAATCTGAACCGATTTCACGAAATTTAGCACACATAATTCTAGGCTTAATTCAGTATGCTTTCAAATTTCGTGCAAATCGATGGATAAATAGGGACTTTGGTGCACCATTTACCTAAAATCGGACGAAAATATATATGGGAGCTATATAAAAATCTGAACCGATTTTCACGAAACTTAGCACACATCATTCTAGACCTAATTCAGTAGGCTAAACCAAATTTCGTGCAAATCGAAATATATATAGGGATTTTGGTACACTATTTACCTTATATCGGGCGAAACTATATATGGGAGCTATATCTAAATCTGAACCGATTTTCACGAAATTTAGCACACATCGTTCTAGACTTAATTAAGTACGCTATGCCAAAAATTCGTGTAAATCAAATTATTTTCAGGGACTTTGGTGCACCATTTACCTAAAATCGGGTGAAACTATATATGGGAGCTATATCTAAATCTGAACAGATTTTCACGAAACTTAGCACACATCATTCTAGACCTAATTCAGTAGGCTATACCAATTTTCGTGCAAATCGAAAGATATTTAGCGACTTTGGTACCCCATTTACCTTAAATCGGACGAAAATATATATGGGAGCTGTATCTAAATCTGGACCGATTTTTCCCAATTTCAATAGGGTTCGTCCTTGGGCCAATTAAGTGACCTGTGCCAAATTTCATCCAATTCGGATCATAAATGCGACCTGTACTTTGTTTACAATTTAACATGGACAGACGGACGGTCATGCATAAATCGACTCAGAAAGTTATTCTATGCATATTCTCAAAAGGAACCATGGGTCTATCTCGATTCATTTTGCCTGTTACAAACATATGAACAAACACATAATACCCTATACCACAGTGTGGTAAAGGGTATTAAAAGGGAATTAAATGTATCTTAATTTATTCATAAATTATTCAAGATAATCACCCTATACATTTCTTCCATATTCAAAGCACTAAAAGTTCAATAAATATTTTTCCCTCAAATATGCAGTTTTACGTTCTCAAAAGTATCGTAATATCTCTAAAACTATCATCAATTTATAAATTTAAATCTTCCTCTCCATCATAAAACAATGCTGAACATATCATGGCTTCTTGGCACAATCAACCCCTTTTACCAAGCAATACAGTCAAGCGCATTCATTTTCATTAGGACATAAATAAGCTAAAATGGAGCAACATCAAGATATTAAATTGCTTTTGAATTGCATGTTTAAATAGCGAATGGAATGGAGTGCACAACAGATTGCTCTTCAAGATGTTTACAAAATCATTAACGGCAGCAGCAAAAAAGCAAAAACAAGTCGAAAGGAATATGAAAGCAATAAGCCGTATCTCTCAAGCGAAAGAAGAGAACATTTGCAGTTTACTTTTTACCATCTTCTTTATTAAATTAAATTTCGTTTGTTTTTTCTTGTACTATAGTGAAACGCTATTTTCCTTATTAATAATATTTTTGTTTTTGTGTTGCATAATTTCAAAGAAATGATGCAATAATAATGAAAGAATAATTTCAAAGTTAAAAAGAATTTTTTTCCCTGAGATACGATTGTTAAGACCATGACCGTTTATTTGTTTACCAAAGTATTCATTCAATGCGGAATGGATGAATATAATGAATAAATATACCTGGGGCTAAATAATGGTAGTATTTAATTAAAGGCTTCAAAGTAAAATAAAACTTAAATTTTGAACCAGTAAGGAAAGTAGTAAAGTCGGACTGGAACGACTATATGATACCCTTCACCACTTTGAGTATATTCTACATATGTATCCAGCTTAGTAACATCATTTTAGACTTAATTCAGTACTTCAGTAGTGTTGGCGGTTTATTTGGGATACCATTTGTATTTTGTTTTTATAAAAAAGAACTATTTATTAGTGAGGAATGTATGGCATTGATTGCCGAGGGGTAAGGCAGGGAAGACTATAGTTTCGGATCACGCCACTGATCCTCATCAGTTCCCTTAGTTTTTTGTTGGGATATTCTCCCCAGAAGCTATTGCTTCTATACAAAAAACCTTTCAAACCCAAATGTCTCTTGTAACAAAGCGAAGTACTTAGCTGACCAATGTACCCTATACCAAAATTCGTGCAAATCGAAAGATATATAGGGACTTTGGTGCACCAATTACATAAAATCGGACAAAAATATATATGGAAGCTATATCTAAATCTGAACCGATTTTCACGAAACTTTGCAACATCATCCTAGGCTTAATTCAGTACGCTATGCCAAAATTCGTGCAAATGAAAAGATTTCCAGGGACTTTGGTGCACCAATTACCTACAATCGGGCGAAAATATATATGGGAGCTATATGGTGCAAATCGAAAGATATATAGGGGCTTTGGTACACAATTTACCTTAAATCGGACGAAGATATATATGGGAGCTATATCTAAATCTGAACCGATTTTTATGAAATTGTACACACATCATTCTAGACCTAATTCATTACGCTGTGCAAATTTTCGTGCAAATCGAAAGATATATAGGGACCGTTTACATTAAATCGGACGAAAATATATATGGGAGCTATATCTAAATCTGAACCGATTTTTCCCAATTTCAATAGGGTTCGTCTTTGGGCCAAACAAATGAGCTGTGCCAAATTTCATCCAATTCGGATCATAAATGCGACCTGTACTTTGTTTACAATTTTACATCTACAGACGGACGGACATGCATAAATCGACTCAGAAAGTGATTCTATGCATATTCTCAAAAGGAACCATGGGTCTATCTCGATTATTTTTGCCTGTTACAAACATATGCACAAAGACAGTATAATTATAAAACCAGGATGGAAGGTTTAAAAGTAGGATGGAGCCGACTTACATACAAGATATGTTCCTATATCCTTTCTATACAACATACATAGCATCATGTATGTATGTCATTCTGTCCTAAATTAGGAAATCTACGGCATGCATTTCATATAATTTATTTATTAAACTATTTTTATACCCTCCACCATAGTATAGAGGGTATATTAATTTTGTTTCTCTGTATGTAACTCATCATAATCATTTCCGACCCTATAAAGTATATATATTCTTGATGAGCGTAAAATTCTATGACGATATAGCCATGTCCGTCTGTCTGTCTGTTGTAATCAGTCTAGCGTCTAAACGAATGGAGATAAATCGCCAAAATTTTGCATAGAGTCGTCTTTTGTCTGCAGGCAGGTCAATTTTCGGTGCTTTGAGGTTCTTGAGCGTGTTTTTCAGCTGAATTCGGTGAAATTTGGTATACTGAGCTCTTATTGGGTAGCAAATCTCTCCACTATAAATTATAAATATGGGTTTATATATTCGGATAGCCCCCATATAAGAGTACCCCCAATTTTGCGGTATTTTGGGGGGTTTGATTGCATTTTTCTGCCGAATTCGTTACATTGAGTTCTTATTGGGTAGCAAATGTCTATACTAAAAATTATAAATATAGGTCAATTTTTTCGGGTAGCCCCCATATAAGGGTGCCCCCCAATTTTCGATACTTTAGGGTTCTTGAGCGCGGTTTACAATTGAATTCGCTGAAATTTGGTACATTGGGTTCTTATTGGGCACCAAAATTCCCCTTTAAAAATTATAAATATATGTCCACTTTTTCCGTTAACCCCATATAAGGGTATCTCCCATTTTCCAGTTTTTGGGGGGTTTTGACCGGATTTTTTCACCGAATTGGCTGTAATTTATTTATTTCAGTTATTATTGAGTAGCAAATCTCTCCACAAAAAATTATAAATATAGGTCAATTTTTTGCGGGTAGTCCCCATATAAGGCTACCCACAATTTTTGATATTTTGAGGATCTTTGAGGATCCGTGTTTTTTAACCGTATTGGTATTTTGTAGTCGTATATCGTAACATATCTCCCCAACAAAAATTATTAATATTGACCCCTTTTTAGGTGTAGTCCCCATATAACCCCCTTTATATAATAATATAGTTATCTGATTTGTTCCGTGTGTTGGGGTTGGGTATTCGTTACGGGGAATAGTCAATTTTTACCCTACAAAGACTATTTAGCCATCTGTTGTAAATATTCCGCCTTCTAAAGATATGGTGATAAAAGAAAACTCAAACATGACGATAATGAAATATATCGGCAGACATTTAGGCATCTCTTCAATATAGTGATTCCTCCTGAAGGAAAGAATTGAATTATTGGGTTCCATATTAGCATATACCGGTCATTAATTAGGCATAGCTCTCATATAATGATATCCCCAAATATTCACTATTTCCTACACTATGTAATCAATATTGGTTCCCCTTAAGGCATAGCCTCATATAACTTTGTAATCTAAATTACAGTAATTTGAGGATTTTATACTCTACTATGCGTTATCAGTATCAGAGTCCACTTTTTGGATCTTACAGATTTTAGGAAAAATCCCCATTAAAAATTGCTGAAGTTTGTATTTGGTGTACATAATGGTTTACATAAAACGGTTTGTAGAATTATCGGTATATGCCCACTTTTTGGTATGTTCCCCATATTTTCATTGCCTGTATCTGTCAGTATAAGTATGGTGGAGAGTATTCAAAGTTCGGAATTCAGTCTTTTCTGGTTACAAATTGCATTTAAAAAATTTTACTTAACGCATCTGCATTTGAAGAAAATGCAAATTCGTTTCCACTGTAAAATGTATCAAAAGAACAACAACTGTTTCAAAACATTTATAATATTTATGTATAAATAATGCACGAATTATACAGCTCATGTCACAAGTGGTTGCCTTGACCTGATACAAATTCGAAAGAAACATATTTTTTTCGAACTTTTATACAAGATTAATTCCACCCGATTTTGAGCCTTCTTAAGCCTTTGAATAAAATAAAAACGGCAATATGAATTAATTTCATTTTACTTGTATAAGTTTTAATTGAGAAAAGATTTTTGTTTTTATTGCTAAATTTAAAACGTGAATAAACGTATACTTTTTTGGTTCAAAAATTGTAACATGAAAAAATTCATCGAATCCGGCCTATATCCATGCAATAATAGTTGTATATTACTATGAATAATATATACCTTATGGTCTCTTCATATAGTCTCATTATCCATTACTATTATATTCCGTGAGATAAGTTTAATCAGGTGTTCCATAAAGTGCTAAAATTTGGTATACCGTTCGTTTAGCCTTGTAAATTTTTGAACATTCATCCCTCGGAACGCAACTAAAAACGTTTACAAGTTCATCAATTACTTTGAGTATGAATAATACTTATTCACCTTTCTTGGTATGCTTGTCACGTAATTTTTTCATGTCAATGTTGTAACAAAAACTCTGCTATCAGTGAGAAGAAAAAATACCAACACATGTACACACCACTAAACGGAAATTCATTTCCATAAGGTATTGTACAATATTAATGAGGAATACAAATTGCCATTATTAGTGAATAGTATTTTGCAAATTACATTAATTTATTTTTATACCCTTCACCACACTGTGGTACAGGGTATTATGTCTTTGTGCATATGTTTGTAACAGGCAAAAATAATCGAGATAGACCCATGGTTCCTTTTGAGAATATACATAGAATCACTTTCTAAGTCGATTTATGCAAGTCCGTCCGTCCGTCCGTCTGTCCGTCCGTCTGTCTGTCCATGTTAAATTGTAAACAAAGTACAGGTCGCATTTATGATCCGAATTGAATGAAATTTGGCACAGGTCACTTATTCGGCCCAAGGACGAACCCTATTGAAATTGGGAAAAATCGGTTCAGATTTAGATATAGCTCCCATATATATATTTAACCGATTTAAAGTAAACGGTCCCTATATATCTTTCGATTTGCACGAAATTTGGTACAGCCTAATCATTTAGGTCTAGAATGATGTCTGCCAAGTTTCGTAAAAATCGGTCCAGATTTAGATATAGCTCCCATATATAGTTTCGTCCGATTTCATGTAAATGGTGCCCCAAAGTCCCTATATATCTTTCGATTTGCACGAAATTTGGCATAACGTACTGAATTAAGCCTAGAATGATGTCTGCCAACTTTCGAGAAAATCGGTGCAGATTTAGGTATAGCTCCCATATATAGTTTCGTCCGATTTCATGTAAATGGTGCACCAAAGTCCCTATATATCTTTCGATTTGCACGAAATTTGGTACAGCCTAATCACTTAGGTCTAGAATGATGTCTGCCAAGTTTCGAGAAAATCGGTCCAGATTTAGATATAGCTCCCATATATAGTTTCGTCCGATTTCATGTAAATGGTGCCCCAAGGCCCCTATATATCTTTTTATTTGCACGAATTTTGGCATAACGTACTGAATTAAGCCTAGAGTGATGTCTGCCAAGTTTCGACAAAATCGGTCCAGATTTAGATATAGTTCCCATATATAGTTTCGTCCGATTTCATGTAAATGGTGCCCCAAAGCCCCTATATATCTTTCGATTTGCACGAAATTTGGCATAACGTACTGAATTGAGCCTAGAATGATGTCTGCCAACTTTCGAGAAAATCTTTTAAGATTTAGATATAGCTCCCATATATAGTTTCGTCCGATTTCATGTAAATGGTGCACCACAGTCCCTATATATCCTTCGATTTTGGTACAGCCTTATCGTTTAGATCTAGAATGATGTCTGCCAAGTTTCGTGAAAATCGGTCCAGATTTAGATAGATATAGCCCTTTTTATTATAGATTGATTTTAAGTAATTGACGCACCATATTAAACTCCTCATGTTAGTCAGATTGACATCAAAGTTTGCACATCGTACAAAATTGAGCATGAAATTATATAGTTGCGTTTTCTAGAAGTACAGACATAGCCCAACGGATGACCTATTTCTATTTGTTTGAAGTCGATTTACATACTTTATGGATAGATCTAGGTAGATTCACATTTATATAAATATCACATATTTTATTTCATCCAATTTCATGCTAATAGTCCTGTTTAATATACCCATAGTGGTGAAGGGTATCATATAGTCGGCCCCGTCCGACTTTACTACTTTCCTTACTGGTTATCGTATGACATTATGATAACTCTTCGAGGAAAGTATATTAGTTTGGTTGTATGTGTGTTACCAATATTTATACCCTACCAATCTTCACGAAAAGGCGTGGATTTACTAAAGAATATTTTTCAAGGGCCAACTGAGGCGTGGATTTATTAAAGAATATTTTTCAAGGGCCAACTGAGGCGTGGATTTATTAAAGAATATTTTTCAAGGGCCAACTGAG
>NW_026888401.1:0-9486 GCF_032173495.1 Musca vetustissima
AAAATTTTTTGTTCGCATTTTAAAAAATAACTGTTATTTTCTGTCCCTGACATTTGCTAATGAAATTGGGGGAAGGAAATTTAAAATATTTGAAAATACTTAAGAGTGGTGAGAGTGTACAACCTAAATTATGGAAATTGTGATGGTAAACGTAAAAAAATTAATGAAAATGTAACGAGTTCCTACCGAAGATCCTATAAAATACTCTTAATCAGAATAAAATTCTATGTGGATTTAACAAAATTCATAGTATTTATGATATGGAATATATCAATCCATGTTTGGGTACAGCCACCATATAAAAGTAATTTTGGACAGCTTTTCAACAGAATTGGTTATAATTTTCTATGTTCGATTCTTATTATGAATAAAAATCTCCCTACTAAAAACCAGAAAGGAAAGATTAAAAGTTGGTTGGTGCCGACTATACCCTTTACACTTAGGATACATGTAGAGATGTTCATATGATACGCTGCCGATAGAACAGACATAGCATTTTTAGAGGACCATAGACATGGGACCGGACTAAATATGTAATTTACATAAATAATTTTAATAAACACAAAAACTCGTCGTTCTGAAATCTATACAAAATTTCATCCACAATTTAAATAAAATCGGATAAAAATATATATGGAAGCTATATCTAAATCTGAATCGATTTCTACAAAATCTAGTGCAAGTTATTCTACGCTCAATTTAACAAGTATGCAAAATTTCACCTCAATCGGAGTTTGGTGCACAAATTACATAAATTATATCATATATTCGTCCTTGGACCAAATAAGTATTCGCAACATAAATGCGACCTACAATTTTTGCATGGACAGACTGAGATGCTAAATCGACACAGGAGGTTATTCTATGCTTAATCTGTGAATAATATAAATATTAAATTTAGATCACACATTCGTATTATATAATTTATATACCTTTTGCAACCTTATATTATACCGAATATACCTCAATAGCCATAGGGCTGAAGGTATAAATAATCATTATTCGATTAAAATTAAATAACCGGCAATAGCTGCTCCCAAAGATGTAAAGGTTTGGTTTCATAAACTATAGGTTCACTAACGCAATAGTCATAATGTTCAATATAGGTTCTATGTAGGTGTGAGCATGTAGATAAAATAATCATAAAAAATCAAATAAATATAGTAATATTTCTAACAATACCGAACTTTTGTTAAGAAAACAAAAACAAAAGTTCGGTATTGTTAGAAATATTACTATATTTATTACTCTGACAACACCATCAATTAAATACCTGGTATACCATCTCACCTAGCTCCCATCTCTGCAAATTCAAAAGATACCCATCCCAATATCTCAAAGCAAAATATAATTACTTATTAAATTCCTCCAATCAATGTCCATTAGATTGATTATAAAATCACCCAACTCCCCCACTCTTCCCCAGATCTTTCGAATTCTTATTATTTGTAATAAGCTTGCATTAAATTCTAAAATGCTGTCATCAGACTGTGTCAATTTCCCTTCATGTTGTGACATCTACAAAACTCTAGGGAATGCATACAACAACAACTAGAAAGATGACAACGCAGTATTTCTTAACGTCATTCATACACAGTTCTGTTTGTATAATATATATATAAAAGAAAGTAAAATAAATACAAGACGAAAATGAAGAAGAAGAAATAGGATGACTTTGACCGTAAAAGGAAACTAAAAAAAAAATAATAATAATTTGCCAACTCTATTTAAAAACCTCGGTGTGAGTGAGTGTGTGCTTGCAAGTTTACGAGTTTGAAGGATAAAACACGTTTGTAAAGAACGTAGTGTAATATATACAGATCTCAAAGATATTGTGTGGCTGTATTTAATCTAATAAAAGCTTTATATCCATTGATGCCCCAGAACCATTGCCATAATCAACATCATTGGCCTTAGCCATTAGCCCTGGTCATGTAATACAAGAATGAATGTTCAATCTCTCTCACTCTTTTGAAATGAAATCATTCAATGAGCCGAGAAAGGATAATTTGCGATAGTGCCTAGAGAAAATAATAGAAGCATAAAATATGTTAAAGAGAATTTTTCTTTTTCAATTTTTATATAGTTTGGCCATTGAAAATTGCTGGAGATTATTTCAAGTGCTTGTCAACTATTTGGCATTAGAACTAAGTACACATATTGAATAGAAAACGGCCTTGCTAATTGTATTGGTCTATTTAGAAGGGAATAGAGTTATAACCCGTTTACGGTCATTGCCACTTCAGTTTGTCGTCAAAAAAAGTGTCAATAACAAGATGTAACCTATTCGGCTGAAAAAGAATTTTTTATGTAATAGGAAACACTTTTTCCGGGTTCTTGGAGAGCGAGAACATTATTTCCAAAATATTTCATAAGGGTTATTTCTTGCACAGCGTCCAATTTTCGGCATTTTAAAAATTGTCCCTACCCAGTTTTCCAACATGAATGTCTGTAATTTTCTCCGGGCATAAACAAATACAATAATTCTTTTTTATGGCGTATTTGACATTTATTTTGCAAAATTGTTGGCAAACTAGCTTGCCAATTTTGTTGGCTTTCCAACGGCATAATTAGTGGCTTTATACATTTACATGTTTAATTGCTAATCCCAAAATAGCTGGAGTTGAGAAAATACACAAACACTTCCAAAATGAAGAACTCATACACACATAAATAATATGCTGCGAATGAATAATTAGTAAAGGATAATCATAAAAGAGATTTTTATCTTCATAAGAGATATGAACAACAAAAAATGTGGAATTTACACCTCAAACTTGTTTTTCTACCTCCGTAAGGTGTTCTTTTGATGATTTACATTTTCCCTCACATTATTGTGGCTACTTTGGTAGGATGTAGAATTTATTACAATCACACACCTCATGGAATAACAACAAATTGCCCATCATCATCACTCTCTGATTGTATTCGGCCAAGGAAAAGGAATTGTTAGCCTTCACACAAGAATTTAAATGAAATGAGATAAAAATCTAAAACCCAGTTTGTATTTTTTTACTTTCTTTCCACACAGATAAGAATTTTTTTTCTTTTGATGCTACACACAAACTTGTTTGTCTCACAAATCAAATAAAATACAAATGCCACAAAAAGTCAAAGAAAATGGGCAAGAAATAAAACAAACCGAACCAAACCAAACCACACAAAAAAAAAAAACGCATATGAAACGTTTACTAAAACAGCATCGAAAATTACAATACAAATATATATGGTTGGATGCCAAAGCCAAGGCAGCCATGTGGAAGTCACAAGTCAAACCAAAGTGGAAGGAAGTGAGAGTCTAAATGAGAGTATGTGGAAAAAGAGATGCACACATATATATTGAAATCAAATGAATTTACCAAGCATGTGAAACGTTTATATATATCATTAGCATTTTGCAAAGGAAAATTACATTAACTAACACATACAAACACACATAAGAAGTCAGGAGATAATAATGGTTAATATATGATTAAAAAAGTCTGGTATAACCTGTTAGTCGTATATATTAAGTGATATATTAAACTTGCTGCGATTTGCATGAAATAACAACCATTATCTTCACTCTCTGATTTTCTTCGGCCAAAACAAAGAAATTGTGATACTTCACAAAAGCATTTAAATGAAATGAGATAGAAATCTCAAAACCCAGTTCGTAGTTTTTCACTTGCTTTCCACAGAGATAAGAAATGTTCAATTTTGAGGCTGCGAAACATACACTCAAACTCAACTTAATTAACAGAATTCTATTGTTCGTCTCACAAATCAAATTAAATACAAATGCCACAAAAAAATCAAAGAGAATGGGCAAGAAGCAAAACAAAGCCCAACTAAATAAAACATAAAAGAACAGCATCGAAAATTTAAATACAAATATATATGGTCGGTGCCAAAGCCAAGGCAGCCACGTGGAAGCCATAAGTCAAACCAAAGTAGAAGGAAAGAGAGGCTAAATGAGAGAATGTGGAAAAACAGATGCACATATATATAATGAAATCAAATTAATTTAATAGCCATGTGACACGCTTATATATCTCATTAACATTTTGCAAAAGAAAATTATATTAACTAATACATACAAAAACATAAATAAGTCAGGAGAAAATATATGGTTAACCAGTAAGGAAAGTAGTAAAGTCGGACGGTGCCGAATATACGATACCCTTCACCACTTTGTTATTTCCAACAGATGAATCCTAGCAGACGTTGCATTTTTAAAAGACCAGTAAAATGAAAGTGGATCCATAAACATGTGATTCTGCAACCGATACTAAATTTTTCATTTGGTCAGATATAAAAGCTATATCTAAATCTGAACCGATTTCAGGAAACTTAACACACATCATTTTAGACCTAATTCATTACGCCGTGCCAAATTTCGTGCAAATCGAAATATATTAAGGGACTTTGGTACAATATTTACCTTAAATTGGACGAAAATATATATGGGAGCTATATCTAAATCTGAACCGATTTTCACAAAACTTAACACACATCATTCTAGACCTAACACATTACGCTGTGCCAAATTTCGTGCTAATCGAAAGATATTTAGGGAATTTGGTGCACCATTTACATTAAATCGAACTAAAATATATATGGGAGCTTTATCTAAATATGGACCGATTTCCAGGAAACTTAACACACATCATTCCAACCCTAAGTTATTACGGTGTGCCGAATTTCGTGCAAATCGAAAGATATATAGGGTCTTGGTGCACCATTTACATTAAATCGGACGAAAATATATATGGGAGCTAAGTCCAAATCTGAACCGATTTTCAGGAAACTTAACACAAATCTTTCTAGACCTAATTCATTACGCTGTGCCAAATTTAGAGCAAATCGAGAGTTATATAGGAGATTTGGTGCACCATTTACATTAAATCGGACGAAAATATATATGTAAGCTATATCTAAATCTGAGTGGATTTTTCCCACATTTAATAGGGTTCGTCCTTGGGCCAAATAAGTGACCTATGCCAAATTTCATCCAAATCGGTTCATAAATGCGACCTGTACTTAGTTCACAAAAATACCTGGACGGACAGACGGACGGACATGCGTAAATCGACTCAGAAAGTGATTCTATGCATATTCTCAAAAGGAACCATGTGTCTATCTCGTTTCCGTTTGCAACACCCCGAAATATTCGTCCTCAGGCCTCATAAAAGGTCAGAATAAAATTCTGTTTCGATTTTGGTATGACCGCCTGTTGAAATCACAAAATATCAATTTTGCAAGAACATTTATATTACCCCTATAATCGGGGTATATCTGTACCCCGTAGGAAGGTATCAACCCATTTTAAATCGTTTGAAAACTTGAAAAAAATATCCCTCCAATAAAAATATAATTATTAGCAGAGAAATGAAGTAAATTCACTCAAAGCCAATTTATTCTCAAACCAATCACAATCAAACAAACAAAAAACCTCGCACTGATACCACACAATGAAATTGATAAAAAATAAGCAGCATATTATTTAAATATATGCATTCAATACACTTAATATAGTTTGGATTTGTTTTTAAATCCCTCCAGCAAGGGGACAACAAATACCCTCCTTTTGAAAAAAGCAGAAAAAGGAAAAAATGAAAATTGCGTTCAATGAAGCTCAATCTAAATCAACAGAAATATTTCAATGCGTTTCCGGTAGTCAAAGTGAAAATAAGCGAATATTGTATTGATTCCTCTGTTTTTTATTCGATTTGAAGACAAAATCAGCAACAACAAAAACCCAAACCAGACAAACAATGTAACAAACTACAGAATTCCTTAGGTTAGATTCGAATCGCTTTTTGTCAGTTGCCTCCTAATGACAATGTTCCTTAGACGATAAATCTTATTTAAACCACATATAATGTCTAAGAAGAATGACGACAAATCGAATAAAAATTGGAAATGAAAGAAATACTGAAACCCGCCAAACACTACGAAGAAAACATATCGGGCCGAATAAAAACAACACATTATTAAATCACAGACCCAATAAGGCTTAGATTGTAGTAGCCGCCTGAACGTATGTCATGAGCCACACACAAAAAAGACATGCTATTTATAAAGTTGTTGTCCAGCAATCTGTCCATGGAATGAATATATTTATTTTTAAGAAATTTACCACCATAAAGGATGTGAGGAAAATGGCCTGAATAAGACTAAATTAAATTAATTTCAAATTTATTTCATTACTTATTTTTTAAACCGAGTATAAGACTAAGATGTCGTCGATGAGCATCGCCAGTGTCAAATAATGAAAGATAAACAGAAAAGGCGCTCAAAACGTGAACATAGTGTTGGAATTTTCGATGGTTATATGTATTCGTTTCTGGGCAAATATTATTCAATTATATCAGTACAATCTGTTGACTGAACCAATACCAAAAACTAACATGAAGCCCCTGCTCACACTTCATTGGCCGTGCCGAACTTTTTCCCCTGCAATAGGGTGTGCATTTAAAATTTGTTAATATTGTTTCATTACATATTGTCTACAAAATAACAGAGTTTGAGGCTGAAAGCTGGACTAGGAACTTCAATGTACCGAATATGCTGAAAACACGAAACACGAGAATCCTAAATGTTCGTGAGCATCATCATATTTTACGTAGATAAGCTGCCCAGGCGTGCTATACAGAATTTACATTATAGAGTGCAAGTGGCATCAAGGATGCGGTCCGCTAAAGACCATTTCATCACGTCCACAGACCTCCTTAGAGTTCCTTACCATCTATAAGGTGCTCTAGAAAGCTTTTCGTCATATATATGGACCTTTATCAAGATCCTTTTCACTATTGTGAACCTTGAATTTTAACCCCAGCACCTATACTGATTTATATACAACTTCTCATCACTTATTCTGATTTCTACAGAGCTTCCCATCACTTATAAATACATTCATAGAAATTTTAACCACATATAAGTGTCGCTATATAGCTCCTCACAACCCCACAAAGATTTTCCATTGAATATCACACAGCTTTGACCGACCTCTATCGAAATTTCTGCCAAATAAACCGACTTACCTCTATGGAAGTCCTTACTACTTAATTGTATGTCAATAGAGCATTTCACTACCAATGCGGACCGCAAAAAATCTTCTCCCCAATTATTCGGACATCTATTAAGCACATTACCACCAATAAATACCCCCATAGTAATCTTACACACCGCAAGAAACCTCATCATATAGATCCTCACAAAATATACAATGCAATATAAAGCCCCTTTCCACTTCAACGAACTTCTATTAAGATCTTCACCACCTATACTGACCTCTATAGAGCTTACTACTGTCTAAACGGACATTTGTAGAACAACACATTAGTGTTCCTCTCAGCTCTCACCTCCTGTACACACCTATATGAACGTTCATAACACTATATGTGTTTCTTTCAAGCTTCTGATACCTTACAATCCCTTTGCAACTCACGCTATCAATACGGATTTCTGTGGAAATTGCAGCCCCCTATTGCAACCCCCTATTCGCCGATTTTTGCAACCCCCTATTCAGAACACCTCACGACCAATATGAACAATAATAGATGTCTTCACCTCTATGGAACTATTCCTAATCAATGCTGACCTCCATAGATTTCCTAACTTCATACAAATACCCATAGAGTTATGCCATATACATAACTCTATGAAATATCTTACCATCTATACCGACCTTTATAGAGCTTCTCACTTTATATGCATGCTTCTATAGTGCTTCTCATCGGCAATGTGGACCTATATAGAGCTCCTCGCCTTCTATAAATAGTTCCTCACCAATTATTGGGACCTCATTAGAGATTTTCATCAGCTATATTAACATCTAACCAGGTATAGGGCCTATAATAGAGCACCTCACAAGCTATACGGACCTCGATGGAGCATATTACCGCTTGTTCCCACCTATGTAGATCTCCTCACCAGGCGTGCGGACGTCTATAATTTACTTTTTTTACTATCATTGAGTTATTTTACTTAGCCTAATTCAGTTTTCTATTAACGATACATTTCTAAGAAGTGTCCATGTTGTTCCTTCTAATGCAAAGAAATTTAGATTTTAAATTTATCAACAATGAAGAAAGTTTTATCGTTTCTTAAAAATTGCTTTATCAGAAATTGTGATAGATCAATTTTTTCCATTTTCATCACTTTGGGTATATTCAACAGATGGCATCCTAACAGACGTCGCATTTTGATGCAAAATATACTAAATTATTCATTATTCATTTAAAGCAAAATATCAAAATCTAAAATGAGTTCATCGAAACTTGTCACAGGTTAGGTTATACTATTTGTGCATATCGGACACATTTAGAGTTCTTGGTGCATCATTTACTTACAATCTGGAGAAAATGAATATATCAGCTCTATCCAAATCTAAACTTTGGGTCATTGGTGCGTTTTGTACTTAAAATCGGACAAAACTATACCTATGAGCTATATCTAAATCTGAACCGAAACTTATAGCCTAGACAGACGACAGCCTTAATTTGCATTAACAGCCTTAATTCAAATTAACTTGTACATTATCCTCATTTTTATGTGTTGTTAATGCACAAAATCAAACTGAATTTATACTGAATTAGGCAATTTCAATATGGCAATGCTGTCGAAAATTAATTGTTTCTTGTCAAATTTATTTATATTTATGAAAATAAAAATAAGAATTGAAGGCAAATTTCAATCATTTTTTAAATTGGGAGCTGTTTTGCTAAGATCATAGTTGCTATTCCTCCTTTATGTCATGTATCTATTTCCTAAAGCTGTAATCCCGAAAAATATCGAAACAAATGAAAAAATTTTCATCCTACACACAGACAAACAATTGTTTTGAAGCAAAAAACTGTTTTGTAAATGCAGAAACTCTCGTCTGTCAGGGGTAAATATTAATTCAAATTAACACATTTTTAATGCATATATATATATATATATATATATATTCTAGACCTAATTTCGTACGCTGTGCCAAATTTCGTGCAAATTGAAGGATATATAGGGACTTTGGTACACCATTTACATGAAATCGAAAATATATATGGGAGCTATATGTAAATTTGAACCGTTTTTCCCAATTTCAATAGGGTTCGTCCTTGAACCAAATAAGTAACCTATACCAAATTTCATCCAATTCGGGTCATAAATGCGACCTGTACTTTGTTTGCAATTCAACATCTACAGACGGACCGACGGACGGATGGACGGACATGCATAAATCGACTTAAAAAGTGATTCTATGCATATTCGCAAAAGGAACCATGTGTCTATCTCGTTTCCTTTTGCCTGTTACAAACATATGCACAAAGACATAATACCACAGTGTGGTGAAGGGTATAAAAAAATACAACCAATCACACATCGTCAATCCTGCCTGAAAATAATAACATATTATTAGCCATAACTTTGTTAGATAAGCATTCGAAGTATGCTCTGAAATAAATGTGGTTCATGGTGGCGTATATACAATGTAACATTTTTTTATGGTGCGTATAC
>NW_026888402.1:0-9724 GCF_032173495.1 Musca vetustissima
CGAAATTTGGTATTGCGTAATGAATAAGGTCTAGAATTATGTGTGTTAAGTTTCGTGAAAATCGGTTCAGATTTAGATATAGCTCCTATATATGTTTTCTTCCGAGTGTGTGTAAATTGTGCACTAAAGACCCAAAGTTTGTCTGATTTCCACACAATTGGTACAATGAACTGTAGTTACTATAATGCATTTCCTTTACATTGCTTTATATAATTTTGTCCCATTGTAAGAAGTAACCCTATATCTGACCAAATGAAAACATTAGTGTAGGTTACAGAATGACATGTTTATGGATCCATTTTCATGTTAATGGTCCTTCAAAAATTCGACGTCTGTTATGATTCATCTGTTGAATATACCCAAAGTGGTGAAGGGTATCATATAGTCGGCCCCGTCCGACTTTACTGCTTTCCTTACTGGTTTAATTATTAGAATTTTTATTTAGAAAATTTCGATTTTTTTATGAATACATTCCGGACTTCGGGCTTCTTGTTACTGAAACAATATATATACGTGAAAATAAATTTAAAATCCTTTCCATTTCTTCTGGCTCAGTAGGTTATGTTATCCAACAAACAACTTCATTCCTTAACTTTTCATTTTCAAATTTCTATTTATATTTTGAATATTAATATTTTTTGGGATTGTGTGTGTATATTAAACTCTCTAAATTGTTCTTCTTTCTTGTTATTAATTCATATTTACCCATTTTTGTAGTTTTCATAATAATAGAAACATTTCATATAAAATTTAATTTACATACACAACAAATAACTAGAGTGTGAATAGAAAGCTAAATATTTTACTTAAAATACAAAAAAAAAAAAAAAAGAAAAACAAAACAAATAAAAAATACATATATAAATACACAGAGAAAATAAGAAGAGAAAAATCTATCTAACGTGTGTGTGTGCATATGCGGCTAATATTTATATAGCCTTTGGTCCTTTGAAATAACATAAAAATTAGACCACTGGGTAGCACTGGAATGGTCAGAGAGATCTGCAATGAATACATGGCGGTGTGGGTGTTTGAGTTTGGGTATGTGTGTGTTTAGTTTCCACACACAAGTGAAATGCAATAAAAGTTTATGTTATAATTTTTTGGAACATAGAGTGAAAGTCCCATAGATGTATACAAAAAAATATAGAAAAACTGGACAGAAAATTTCCCACCGCCATGTGGGTATTTGCTAGTCCACATAAAAAAATAGAAAAAAAAGGAAAAACTGGTCGAATAATGGAAAAAAACTAATAATACAAGAGGGTTTTGTTAAAACCAACCATGCCCATCTCCCTCCTCCTCCCATCGACATGGCCACAAAACTTTCGCTAACATTAAATAAAGACCCAAAAGGAGGAAAAAGGCATAACACAACAAAACACATTTAACTATTTGCATGTGTGTGTGTTTGTGTATTTTCGGTGTTATTAAAGCTTTGGGGGTAAACAAAACCTAACACACATGGCTATTTTTTCACTTTCCTTTTACCATTTTTTCCTGCTTTTTTGCTAAACAAAATGCCTGAACTCTTCCTGTTTGTATGTGGTCATGTATGCATCTATGTATGTATGTATGGGTTTTGTTTTTGTTACTATTTATTTAACATGGTATTGAGGTTCTTCCACTTTGGTTATTTTTATTGAAATTAGCCCAGTTTTTTTTATACCCTTCACCACACTGTGGTACAGGGTATTATGTCTTTGTGCATATGTTTGTAACAGGCAAAAATAATCGACATAGACCCATGGTTCCTTTTGAGAATATGCATAGAATCACTTTCTGAATCGATTTGTGCATGTCCGTCCGTCCGTCTGTCCATGTTAAATTGTAAACAAAGTACAGGTCGCATTTATGATCCGATTTGGATGAAATTTGGCACAACTCATTTGTTTGGCCCAAGGACGAACCCTATTGAAATTGGGAAAAATCGGTTCAGATTTAGATATAGCTCCCATATATATTTTTGCCCGATTTACGGACTTTAGACCCTGAAAATCTTTCGATTTGCACGAAATTTGGCATAGCGTACTGAATTGAGCCACGAAAGATGTGTGCCAAGTTTCGTGAAAATCGGTTCAGATTTAGATATAGCTCCCATATATAGTTTCGGCCGATTTTTGGTAAATGGCGTACCAAAGTCCCTATATATCTTTCGATTTGCACGAAATTTGGCATAGCGCACTGAATTAAGTCTAGAATGATGTGTGCAAAGTTTCGTGAAAATCGGTTCAGATTTAGATATAGCTCCCGTATATATCTTCCTCCGATTTAAGGTAAATGGTGTACCAAAGTCCTTATATATCTTTCGATTTGCATGAAATTTGGCATAACGTACTGAATTGAGGCTAGAATGATGTCTGCCCAGTTTCGCGAAAATCGGTCCAGATTTAGATATAGCTCCCATATATAGTTTCGTCCGATTTCATGTTAATGGTGCCCCAAAGTCCCTATATATCTTTCGATTTGCAGGAAATTTGGCATAACGTACTGAATTGAGCCTAAAATGATGTCTGCCCAGTTTCGAGAAAATCGGCCCAGATTCAGATATAGTTTCGTCCGATTTCATGTAAATGGTGCACCAAAGTCCCTATATATCCTTCGATATATTTGGATAGAGCTTCCATATATATTTTCGCCCGATTTTAAGTAAATTTGACATCAAACTCTTCATGCTAGTCAGGTTGACATCAAATTTTGCACAACGTACAAAATTGAGCATAGAATTACGTAGTTGTGTTTTCTAGAAGTACAGACATAGCCCAACAGATAACCTATTTATATTCGATTGAAGTCGATTTATATAACTTAAGGATATATAGGTAGATTCACATTTAGATAAATATCACATATTTTATTTCATCCAATTTCATGTTAATAGTCCTGTTTAATATATCCATAGTGGTGAAGGGTATCATATAGTCGGCCCCGTCCGACTTTACTACTTTCCTTACTGGTTTTTTTTGCTAGGCTACCCATTTTTTTTGTATTGGTGGGTTGGGCCTTTTGTTAATTGGATTTGTGTGTGTGTGAGAGTGAGAAGGTTTTATGTATGCTTGGTTTTGTTGTTTTTGTTTCCTGTTATAAAGGATAATGGAATTGAAGCTTGTTTGATATTTACATAAATATGTGGGACACTTATTTGTTTGATGGCTTACTTTTACAGGGTTCATTTAGTTAAGCCTTCTTTTTCCGGGTGGCCTTTAAGGAAAGGGAAATTTCGTAAATATATTTACATTGAAAACAGAAAAAAATACTGGAAATAACTAAATTCCACAGAGGTGGCGTATGAGTGGTGTCAACACTCATACGCCACAAAGGCAACTGAATCTTAATCATTTAAAAAATTTTATGCAAATATTTGAAACAAATTTCGAAAAATCAAACTATGAACTTTTATAAGCCCTTCAAATATACGTGTATGCAATCAACATTTTTATACAGACCTTCAAAATTTTTTTTAAAAGATTTATGTTATAGTAAATACTTAAAAAAATATGTATATTTATAAAAATTTTCACATATGTTTTCAATTTTGAATTGAAGAAATATATATTTATAGTTTTCCTAATCAATTTTCGCCATACTCCTATTCAGCCTTCTATTCCATTTTCAAATTTTTGAAAAGTTTTATTTTTATTGCTATTGCTTTTTATATTCCCCTAGATAAAATGAAGTCATTTACCAAACTTATTGGGCGGCATTGTTATTGTGTCAGCAAAACGAAAAGAGCCCCATAATCGAAATCATTAAACCTTGATTAAAAAGAAGCACACTAGAAACACTATGACCTTGGTAGCGTATTGTAACTGAAATACTTTGATTACAAACCGAAGAAAAGCAAAAAGATTTTGGAAAATGACTATGAAAAGAAATCAAAGCTATTCTTACGTCTTCGAGTCTCATTTAATCAGTGTAGATTTGGGGAAAATAAATATAAATTTTTATTAGATGGGAGATACTCAAAGAAAAATAGAGGAAAATAGCTGAAGCAAATAATACGCTGTAGAAATAGCTTTAAAAATCCACGTCTATAAATATACACACCTATAAATATGCCTTTAAAAATAGTTTTAAAAAGTCCACGCCTATAAATATGCCTTTAAAAATAGTTTTAAAAAGTCCACGCCTATAAATATGCCTTTAAAAATAGTTTTTACAAGTCCACGCCTATAAATATGCCTTTAAAAATAGTTTTAAAAAGTCCACGCCAATAAATATGCCTTTAAAAATAGTTTTAAAAAGTCCACGCCTATAAATATGCCTTTAAAAATAGTTCTAAAAAGTCCACGCCTATAAATATGCACTGAAAAACAGCTTTAAAAAATCCGCGCCTATAAATATGCCTTTAAAAATAGTTCTAAAAAGTCCACGCCTATAAATATGCACTGAAAAACAGCTTTAAAAAATCCACGCCTATTAATATGCTTTTAAAAATTGTTTTAAAAAATCCACGCCTATTAATATGCCTTTAAAAATAGTTTTAAAAAATCCACGCCTATAAATATGCCTTTAAAAATAGTTTTAAAAAGTCCACGCCTAAAAATATGCACTGAAAAACAGCTTAAAAAATCCACGCCTAAAAATATGCACTGAAAAACAGCTTTAAAAATCCACGCCTAAAAATATGCACTGAAAAACAGCTTAAAAATCCACGCCTAAAAATATGCACTGAAAAACAGCTTTAAAAATCCACGCCTATATACATGCACTGTAAAACAGCTTTAAAAATCCACGCCTATATACATGCACTGTAAAACAGCTTTAAAAATCCACGCCTATATACATGCACTGTAAAACAGCTTTAAAAATCCACGTCTATATACATGCACTGAAAAACAGCTTTAAAAAATGCACGCCTATAAATATGCACTGAAAAACAGCTTTAGAAAATCCACGCCTATAAATATGCACTGAAAAACAGCTTTAGAAAATCCACGCCTATAAATATGCACTGAAAAACAGCTTTAGAAAATCCACGCCTATAAATATGCACTGTAAAACAGCTTTAAAAATCCACGCCTATATACATGCACTGTAAAACAGCTTTAAAAATCCACGCCTATAAATATGCACTGAAATACAGCTTTAAAAATCCACGCCTATATACATGCACTGAAAAACAGCTTTAGAAAATCCACGCCTATAAATATGCACTGAAAAACAGCTTTAGAAAATCCACGCCTATAAATATGCACTGAAAAACAGCTTTAAAAAATCCACGCCTATATACATGCACTGAAAAACAGCTTTAAAAATCCACGCCTATAAATATGCACTGAAAAACGCCTATATACATGCACTGAAAAACAGCTTTAGAAAATCCACGCCTATAAATATGCACTGAAAAACAGCTTTAGAAAATCCACGCCTATATACATGCACTGAAAAACAGCTTTAAAAATCCACGCCTATATACATGCACTGAAAAACAGCTTTAAAAATCCACGCCTATAAATATGCACTGAAAAACAGCTTTAACAAATTCACGCCTAAAAATATGCACTAAAACATCTTTAAGCAAATCCACGCCTATAAATATGCACTGAAAAACAGCTTTAGAAAATCCACGCCCATAAATATGCGCTGAAGAACAACTTTAAAAATCCACGCCTATAAATATGCACTGAAAAACAGCTTTAAAAAATCCACGCCTATAAATATGCACTGAAAAACAGCTATAAAAAATCCACGCCTATAAATATGCACTGAAAAACAGCTTTAGAAAATCCCCGCCTATAAATATGCACTGAAAAACAGCTTTAGAAAATCCACGCCTATAAATATGCACTGAAAAACAGCTTTAAAAAATCCACGCCTATAAATATGCCGTGAAAAACAGCATTAAAAAATCCACGCCTATAAATATGCCGTGAAAAACAGCATTAAAAAATCCACGCCTATAAATATGCTCATAAAAATAAGTTTAAAAAATTCACGCCTATAAATATGCACTGAAAAATAAGTTTTAAGAAATCCACGCCTATAAATATGCACTGGAAAACAGCTTTAAAAAATCCACGCCTATAAATATGCCTATAAATATGCACTGAAAAACAGTTTTAAGAAATCCACGCCTATAAATATGCACTGGAAAACAGCTTTAAAAAATCCACGCCTATAAATATGCCTATAAATATGCACTGAAAAACAGCTTTAGAAAATCCACGCCTATAAATATGCACTGAAAAACAGTTTTAAGAAATCCACGCCTATAACTTTTCAGTACATATTAATAGGCGTGGATTTTTTAAAGCATTAAACAGCTTTAAAAAATCCGCATCATAGGTCTTAAAAAATATTTTTTTAACAATCAAAACATTTGTTAAAATTCTATGCCTGTAAATATGCCATACATTTTTCTGTAATTCCTCTTCTCCTCCCTTGTTTCAATTTTATCCACAATTATATTTTTCCTTCACCTAATTATTTTACCTGCTATATGAAATACACTTCTACCTAACGACATACCTCTTTTCCATGCCACCCAATGTTTTCATTACAACATTTGTCATTTCCACTTCATTTTGTTGTTAATATTTTTGTACCAGCTGTCAAAGCGAGAGTCTATCAATCTCTGACTACTGCCGTTGCTCCAGCCGACTAACCTAATTTTACCGTTTTTTTTTTTTTTTTTTTTTTTTTGGGAAAACATTAATTTCTGTCAATTGATGGAATACAATTGGAACAATTGACAGCTAAATATCCCTCATCATTTGGCCACACATACACACAAACTTTCCAAACCGAAAAACAAAATATTTCCTTAATTTTCTTTGCCATGGCCCCTAGATGTATGCTACAGTACACTACCCAGCGGTATTCAAAATATGCAATGATGTGTTAACAAAAAATAATCACTCACTTTGTCAAAATCAATGGAGGTCGTCGACAATGTTACGAGATGTGCTTTTTTATGTTTTGTTTCTGTGTGTGTGTTTTTTTCCCTGTTTCTCGTTTACATGGTTATATAAGATTTCCAGGGTTATGCCAGCAACCATCTATGCGTAAACGTTTATTTATGACTTTGTAAAAATGCCAGTATCTATCTTTCTGGGTATATGTGTGTGGTTTACAATGTTGTTGTTGTTGGTTGTTATGTTTTTTTAATACCATAACCATAGATAAAAGGCAGAAAACACACAGCAACAAAGTAGTCTCAATATATTCAATAAAAATGTGTTTCCTGTTCCAGCTATTGATGATATTTTGAACAAGCTTCTCGTTCTCCAGAGTTATCAAATGTTCCCCAGAGGGGTCTTGTTGGTTGTTATGTATTTTTGTGTGTGTGTGTGTGTGGTGTTAACAACAAGTGATGCGTACATAAATGATTATACTGAGCAGTCAGTTGCTCGATAGGAGTATTTTTTTTCTTCGACTTTAAATGAGGCCAGTATTGAAAACAAGAAGAGTTTCAGAAAGGAAGGAAGAAGTTCTCCTTTTATGAAAAAAGTTCAAGAGGGATTTTTTTAAGTAAAAAAATATTTTTAGAGCATAATTATTGGCATAACATTTTTTTCAAGGCATACTTTCAGGCCAAAAAAAAAGTTAAAATAATTTTCAGGGCATACATCTAGGTTCGGGTTATTTAAAATATTTCCCACGCCATACTGTGAATGATTTAAAAATTATTTTCAAAGCATCCGTATAGGCGTGGATTTTTTAAAAATATTTTTCAAGCTAGACTTATAAGGGAGGATTATTTAAAAATATTTCTCAAGGCATACTTATAGGCGTGGATTGTTTAAAGATTATTTAAAAATATTTTTCAAAGCATACTTATAGACGCGGATTAATTAAAAATGTTAATGTTTCAGGGCATACTTAAAAGCGTGGATTGTTAAAAAATAATTTCTAAGGCTTACTTATAGGCGTGGATTAATTAATTATATTTTTCAAGGCATATTTATAGGAGTGGATTAATTAAATTTATTTTTCAATGCATATTTATAGGCGTGGATTTTTACAAAACATATTTTTTAGGGCCTACCACATTTTTAAAAAAAAATATTTTTAAGTACCATAAGGCGTGGATTTTTTAAAAAATATTTTTAAGAATCATAAGGCCTGGATTTTTTTAAAAATATTTTTCAGAGCCAACCATAAGGCGTGGATTTTTTAAAAAATATTTCTGAGTGCCAACCATAAGGCGTGGATTTTTTAAAAAATATTTCTGAGAGCCAAATATAAGGCATGGATTTTTTAAAAAAATATTTCTAAGAGCCAACCATAAGGCGTGGATTTTTTAAAAAATATTTCTAAGAGCCAGCCATAAGGCGTGGATTTTTTAAAAAATATTTCTAAGAGCCAGCCATAAGGCGTGGATTTTTTAAAAAATATTTCTAAGAGCCAACCATAAGGCTTCGACAATTATTATATAGTTGTTATTCCTTGCGTATGAGTGTTGTCAGCACTTATACGCCATATTGGTCATATTTCCTAATTTGTATTTTTTTTAAATTAAGTAGAGGATATTTTTTTATTTTCTTGTTGTCGATTTCCCTTCATTTCCATTCCACCCTCCTTCTTCCATTTTCTCAATAGGTTATAAAGCAATAGATTAATGTGATTTTTCACATATATCCCAGTTTTTATGGCCTTACACACTCTTTTCTTGTATTCCACACCCTTCCGTTTTCTGTCATTCTGACTGCCTTCATGCGTACATTGAAAATCCTACAATTGGCATATTTATAATCAGCTAAAGCCTTTTTTCTTGAGCAGTTTATCATTCTCGAGGCAGCTGTGTCAGAAGGCTTGTTGAAAATATAAGATAAGAAGCGATGAGTAAGTGTATTAGACAGACGAGACGAGGAAGAGCATGAGATGATGAGATGAGCTGGGTTGAGATACTTGAAGGGGCCCCAAACTTGCCACCAGTTGATTTACAAATAAGTATTTAAGACTCTCAGTAAGGTTTGCCTTTTTTCCCATTTCAAAATCCTTTAAAGGCCAATATTAAAGAAAACGATTGTTTTGTTTTGAGGTTGTCTTTTTCTGCTTCCTCCTCCGCCATTCTTCTGTAGTTGGGGGTTTTTGACAAGCTAACTGTCCAAACACTAGCCATTAAATTTGATTCATGTTTATTTGTATTTATGTGTTTTGATGGTGTGTGCCAAGATTTTCAAGGTAGTTAATTCTGATATTTTTTTGTTTTTGCCTGCTTGCCTTCTGGGCATAAATAATAAAGGACTATTTGGTGTAGATTTTATTTTGTTTCCCATTTGTTTTGACAAAGGTTAGCAACAATCTGGCATGGTTGCTATCCCCACAGGCCTTCTGGATTTTTATTGTGTTATTATTCTCTGGCCATTTATTTTCCCTTTTCTATAATTTATTTGATTTTATTTATTTTAGTTTTACCTTGAAAATGTTTACGTCTGCTAACACACACACTCGCACTCCGCACCATATTTTGATTTGAGTTGTTATTTTGTAATTTATTTGTATAGATATTTATTGAATGTTCTCACCTCGGATTTTTGGAAAGGGGGGTGTTTTTCCCTCTTCTGAAGAATAACTGCCTTTGAAGGCCTTTATTGTTTACCTTTAATATTTTTTTTATTTTTTCACGGCTGAAATACTATTTGTGTTATTTTTTTTTCGGCCCACGTTCCAATGGCTTTCCAATGATGCATTAAGCCAATCAATATAAATGTCTATAATAATAACAATAATATCAAATAAAATCTAGCAGCAAAAAAGTAACACAAATTTTATTAAC
>NW_026888403.1:0-9724 GCF_032173495.1 Musca vetustissima
TACTGAACGGACTTTCATAAAATTTTCACAGTCGATTTTTGAGTATTTTTTTGGTAACATAGGGTACTTAATTTTTTTATGGGGGCAGGGGAAACAGTAGCCCCCATGCAAATTGCCCCTTTTTTAGATCAGAGTTGGCCATTATAGCAAAGAATTGGAATTGGCAATTATAGCAAAGTGTTAGTAAATATACAAAACACAGATCTTTACTAAGTTCACAAACCACCTTTTGTAGGTGCTGCCAGTTCCCAATTTGTTTATATGAAAATGATAAAGGTGGAAATATCTGAATCAAAAAAGTGATAATGATCACAGACAATTCGAGTACGACTTTATACACAAATTAGTACTGTACACATTACTGATGACAGAATCCGTACAATTCGAGTACGAAGCGATTTAAAAAAATTTGGACTGTATACACAAATTAGTACTGTACACAAAATTGCCATCATTATACCCTTCACCTAACTGTGGTTCAGGGTATTATGGCTTTGTGCATATGTTTGTAACAGGCAAAAGAAATCGAGACGGTTCCTTTTGAGAATAAGCATAGAACAACTTTCTGAGTCGATTTATGCATGTCCGTCCGTCTGTTAATGTCAATCCTTTGTGGCCCAATGTTGCCCACAGGCAACAAAATGTTTTAGAGCTTATATTAAATATGTAGCTAGTAGATATACTTTCTTTGGATTTCATACGTCAAGACCTAATTATGGACGACACATAGCAAAAGAAAAATCTAAAAAATTCAAATTTTTGTTAAAGTTATGAGCTTCTCAATATAGAGAAGAGGGCAAAAATTTGTACAGTACTAAAGTACAGTATACAGTCCAAATTATTTAAATCGCTTCGAATTCGAAATGTACGAATTCTGGCATCAGAATTATTTTTGATTCTTGTAAAACATAATACAAAGAATAATATAAAATGATTTTTTCGTCGATTTTGCATTTGGTATTCTTGATATTGGGCTTTTATTTTTCAGAAAGAATGTACTGTATCTCACGAATGCAAGGATGTAGCGATGTAAAATTTTGTCCATATCCTATCTAGGATAGTTGCATTAAATCTGTGAACAGAAAATTGTTCTATGATTACGGAAAAAAATTCGGGGCTCAAAGGGTTAAATTGTAAACTAAGTACAGGTCGCATTTATAATCCGATTTGGATGAAGTTTGGTACAGCTCATTTATTTGGCCAAGGACACTATTGAAATTGATGAAAATCGGTTCAGATTTAGATATAACCCCCATATATATATTCGTCCGATTTAATGTAAATTGTGCGCAAGAGCCCCTATATATCATTAGATTTGCACGAAATTTGACATAGCGTACTGAATTAAGATAAGAATGCTGTGCGCCAAGTTTGGTGAAAATCGGTTCAAATTAAGATAAAGCTCCCATATATATATATATATATATATATATTCGTCCGATTTAATGTAAATGGTGCACCAAAGTCCCTATACATCTTTCGATTTGCACGAAATTTGGCATAGCGCACTGAATTAAGTCTAGAATAATGTGCTCAAAGTTTCGCGAAAATGGGTTCAGATTTGGATATAGCTCTCATATATAGTTTCGCCCGATTTTAGGTAAATGGTGGACCAAAGTTGCACGAAATTTGGCAAAGCGTACTGAATTAAGCCTACAATTATGTGTGCTAAGTTTCGCAATAATCGGTTCAGATTTAGATATAGCTCTCATTTATATTTTCGTCCGATTTTGTATTTATGTAGCACCAAAGCCCTATATATTTTTCGATTAACACGAATTTTGACATAGCGTACTGTATTAAGTCTAGAATGATGTGTGATAAGTTTCGTGAAAATCGGTTCAGATTTACATATACGTCTTTCATATATTTCCGTCCGATTTTAAGTAAATGGTGCACTAAAGACCCATAGCTAGGCCGATAGACACAACCTACTGATGTTAATATTAATTAATATGTGGCAAGTTTCGTTTAAATCGGTTCGGGTTTAGATATAGCATAGCTTCCATATATAATTTGCACTGATGTCTGATTGAGATTAAATTTTAAACAGTACAAAATACAAAATAGCGTGTGCCATGTTTATATCGATTTGCAGAATGGCATGTGTAGGGATTGATATTAGTCGGTTAACATATAGATAAACATCACATATTTAAGTTCGTTCAATTCCACGTCAATGTTCCTTCGAAAGGGCGACGTCTGTTAGGATACATATACAACATGAGCATGGTACGATCAAGGTAAAATGTACTCCTCATTGCATTTGAATCTATATGTATATAGAAAATATATTGTTTGTGGACTTAAATTAACACAGATTTTAATTAAATGTTCACAGTACGTCATGCGATCCCTTGGAAGTAACATAGGTTAGACAAACTTTTAAAAGTCCGCGTGGATGCGGAGTAATAGCATCAAAAGTATTCATACATCTGATAGAATATATGTATGTACATACAGTGGCTCCATCGAATAATCGGACATGTGGTTGTCAGATATAATAATGCTATACATTTCAAAGAAATTGTCTAAATGTGTAGTTTTTTTCACTTTTATTTACACATTACTTACTTTTATTTCTGAACAATACAAAAAACAACAACTTTCCTAGTGATAACAGTAAATTTCGCCAGAAAAAACAAAATTAACTCAATTTATTGTGTTCAATGCAAAATCGGACAAAGCAAAGTATCAATGTTAAAAAATGCAAAAAATCGAGAAATTAATATTTAGTTGCATATCCTTTGTTGTCCAGAACGGCCTGTAAACGCTTCGGTATTGATTTGACCAAATTCTGGCATACCTCCTGCTCTATAGAGTTCCACGATTTCAGTAAAGCCCTCCTTAAGCTGTACTAAGGAGTTAAATATTTTCTCATACACTCTCCTAGTTAATTCTTCCCAAATATGCTCAATTACGTTAAGGTCTGGGCTCTGTGCAGGTGTTTGTATAAGTTTGGGGCAGTTATGGATCAACCAAAGCTTTGCAACACCTGATGTGTGCTTGGGATCGTTGTCTTGATAAAAGGCAAAGTTGTTCGCGATACCCAATTTGTCTGCACTTTGCTTTACATTTTGTTTTAAAATTTTGAGGTAGACAAATTTGTCCATTTTACCATCAATAAAATGCAAATTGCCTAATTCCGCACTCGACATGCAGCCCCAAACCATAACAGAACCTCCTCCGTGATTAACAGTGGCTTTTGTATTCTTATGATTAAATTCAGCATTCACATACATCTTTCCATCTGATCCGTGCAAATTAAATTTTCTTTCGTCAGTAAACAGAACCTTAATATAATGAAAACTACAAATATAAAAAAATATATGTTTAACTCTTTTTTAATGTTCAGAATACATTTATATTAGAAAAACTTTTGTCCGATTATGCGATGGAGCCACTGTATGTACATTTGCTATGTGTAGGGGAGACTGGGGCACCTTCGGCATCGGGGCACCTTCGGCAATCGCGTTTTCGATATGAAGCTCTCACCGTACATCACTAGTTTCGATACATAGGTATCGAATATCGAAATAAATAACTGACACAAAGTTTGAAATTTCTAGCTAATAAGCTTATTTAGATACATAGGTTTTTGTATTTTTATAGATGTTTCTGTAATATTTCAATTCCATTTCGTAAGTATTTCGTGTATAAAACTTTTTAAATTTTTAAGACAATATTATTAAAAAGTGGTTAACTACGATGTGTATTATTATAGAAATATTTAAAAATATAATATTTTTACAAAACTGATCGAAAAAAATTAAAAAACTATAAAAAGTACATTCGGGGCACATTCGGCATTTTAAATTGGGGCACATTCGGCCATATACAGGTTGTGCAATATTATTTCCTTAAAATGTTTTTGAGTTTGTCTTTAAAACTAATCCTTTAATATGGCTCGAAATTGCATATAAAAGATCAAACGTGCTTATATTGACGAAAATACGATAGAAAACCCCTATTTCTGATGGCGTGTGCGACCTTGAGATTTAAACGTCCGCCGCTAGAAAATAAAGCCCTATAATTCAAACATTGTGTGGCGTATTAAAACCAAATAGAGCCTTTAGATAATCAGAATTTCAACCAGACTGATAGCGATGACAATTACCCGGCTATGACTATGGTGCCGAATGTGCCCCATCAAATGCCGAAGCTACCCCTGGTTGGGGCACATTCGGCGAATTTGACTTTTTTTACAAAACTGTAAAATTTTTTAACTAATACTATTTTTATATATCTTTTTGGTACTATTTTTCATAATTAAGTGTCAGAGGACAATAATCAGCCATATAGTTGTTATATATGTTGAATATGTACTGAGATATAGAGCTCTAAAAAAAAAGTGCCGAAGGTGCCCCAGTCTCCCCTATATTTTAAGACTTGAAAATTTGGTTGAGTAAAATGGATGCAAATACGGATCATCCGATGAGGATATATTTTGGAACAATGAGGATATATTTTGAAATACATAAAATTAATATGTATGTATGTATCTATGTATATTGATAAACATAAGTAGAAAATTCAATGAAATAATTGACATTAATTACACCCTTCGCCACACTGTGGTACAGGGTATTATGTCTTTGTGCATATTTTTATAACAGGCAAAAGGAATCGAACTAGACCTATGGTCCTTTTGAGAATTTGAATAGGATCATTTTCTGAGTCGATTTATGCATGTCCGTCCGTCCGTCCGTCTGTTGATGTTAAATTGTAAACAACAGGTCGCATTTATAATCCGATTTGGATGAAATTTGGTACAGCTCATTTATTTGGCCCAAGGACGAACGCTATTGAAAAGGGTGAAAATCGGTTCAGATTTACATATAGCTCCTATATATTTTCGTCCGATTTAATGTAAATGGTCCCATATATCCCGGTCCCTATATAACAGGCAAAAGGAATCGAACTAGACCTATGGTCCTTTTGAGAATATGAATAGGATCATTTTCTGAGTCGATTTATGCATGTCCGTCCGTCTGTTGATGTTAAATTGTAAACAACAGGTCGCATTTATAATCCGATTTGGGTGAAATTTGGTACAGCTCATTTATTTGGCCCAAGGACGAACGCTATTGAAAAGGGTGAAAATCGGTTCAGATTTACATATAGCTCCTATATATTTTCGTCCGATTTAATGTAAATGGTCCCCATATATCTTTCGATTTGCACGAAATTTGGTATAGCGTAATGAATTAAGTCTAGAATGATTGTGCTAAGTTTCATGAAAATCGGTTCAGATTTAGATACAGCTCCCATATATATTTTTGTCCGATTTAATGTAAATGGTCTCTATATATCTTTCGATTTGCACGAAATTTGGTACAGCCTACTAAATTAGGTCAAGAATGATGTATGTTAAGTTTCGGGAAAATTAGATATAGCGCCCATATATATTTTCGTCCGGTTTTATGTAAATGGCGCATAGTGTACTGAATTAAGTCTAGAATAGTCTAGCAAAGTTTCGTGAAAATCTGTTCAGATTTAGATGTAGACATCATTTCGAGAGGATTTTCTTCATTTTTTCTTGCCGGCACGCTGCTTTGAGCAACTGGAGGATGACATAAGGAAAAGGAAGCAGAAACATCGTGAGACATTTAAAGCCTATACCCTGTTTATGCAGAACCTCATGCGGCATACCACCTACAGTGAGGACCAGAAACTAGAACGGATCTTCCGGAATGCGTTACCCGAGTATCTGTGGTACATTCGCCGTCGGGATTTTATGACGTTAAGAGAACTGTTGGAGATGGCTGAGGATCTCGAGAGTCTACCCCCGGGTACCGGTCCCGTTCGAGAACAGCATCGACTTATGGAACCCACAAATATGGAGCAGCCTCAAGGACGCATCGACCCAAAAACTGCATGCCGGCGCTGTGCTCAACAGGGACAGTTTGCTGCGCGCTGTCAGAACCCACAGATGCTATTCTGCTGGGTCTGCGGACTGAGAGGAACACGAACACGACTGTTGCCGCCTGCCGTCGGGAAACGACAATCGGATTCGCACAACTCGAGGGGAAGCGAATCCGTCAGAGAAGACAAGGCCCCTCCAATAAACACATCTCTCAGCGTCGAGGGTACAAGACACGTGGCGTCTATAATTATAGCCGGCCGACATATCCCTGCCACAGTTGACACCGGTGCAACGAGCAGTTTCATCAGTGAGAAATTGGCCGCAAGTCTTCAGACCGAGTCCCCGAGTGTCCCATACGCCGCAACAGTCACCTTGGCGGATGGCTCACAACGCCAAATTTTGAAAGCTGTTGCTAGTTTCTTTACCTTCGGCAACCGACGAATTAGAATGCGGCTTCTTGTTATGCCGGATGCCACGGAAGATTTGATTCTTGGCCTAAACTTTTTAACAGAAGTTGAGGCCCGTATAACGTGCGCCGGTCTTACTTGCGTATTTAAGGTTCAGCCAGAGCAGCACCGACACCAGACAATGATCACCGCGGATCTGACAAACGATGACCAAATGCGTGAGACTTCTGGATATGACACGGTTGAAGTTAAGGACAAAAAAGGATACAGGACTTTTTAGAGGGAGAGCTTCAGAAATTTAGCGACATATGCGGCCCCTCCACGATTGCCACGCACAAGATTTCAATGAAGGATGACCGGCCGTTCAAGCTCAGGTATGCACCTCGGAACCCAGCCATGCAGGCAATCATCGACGGCAAAATCAACGAGCTCTTGGCACAAGGATATATAGCAAAGAAGAAGAACGGGACCTGGAGACTTTGTATAGACTTTCGGCAGCTAAATAGTAAATCCGAACCAGACGCGTACCCTCTCCCAAGGATAGATTCCATCTTAAACCGCCTTCGGGAGGCAAAATTTGTCAGTAGCCTCGACCTGAAAGACGGATATTGGCAGATACCGATGGAAGAACAGAGAAAGAAGTATACCGCCTTCACAGTAGCAGATCGAGGATTATATCAATGGAAGGTTATGCCGTTCGGTCCGTTCGGACCCGAAACCCTTAAGGAGCTGCGCCCGTTTTTGGGCGTGGTTTCATGGTATCGAAGGTTTGTACCGGATTTCCCAACCTTAGCCCAGCCGCCCATCGCTTCTGAAAAAAGGAAAACACTGGAGGTGGACGGAGGACCAGCAGACGGTGTTCGAAGTATTAAAGGCAAGGCTCACGCAGGCACAGGTTTTAGCTTGCCCTGATTTCACCAGGAAATTTATTCTTCAAACCGATGCCAGTGACTATGGTTTGGGAGCAGTTCTGACACAAATATTTGATGAAGGCGAACGGGTGATAGCCTATGCTAGTCGCACGTCGATTGGAGCCGAAAGAAACTACTCTGCCACAGAAAAGGAGTGCTTGGCAATAGTTTGGGGCATTCGGAAGATGCGGGAGTATGTTGAAGGTTACAATTTCCTAGTGATCACCGACCATTTAGCGTTGAAGTGGCTTAACTCGATTGATAATCCCACTGGTAGACTGGCCCGGTGGGCTTTGGAACTCCAACAATATAACTTTACAGTTCAATATCGGAAAGGCTCGTTAAATGTGGTGGCAGATACTTTGTCACGGCACCCTATCGAATCCCTGCAGCGCGCTGTCGAGGAATCATTTGCAGAATGTCAGTGGTTTAAGGAGAAAGGGGAGACAGTCAAGCCAAATCAAAAAAAAAAAAATTCCCCGATTATTCCATTGTTGGTACCCAGCTTTACCGGCACATCCAGAAAACCACTAACGACGACGATGACTTGCCGTGGAAACTGTGCGTTCCATCCCATCTACGGGGACGGGTACTCCAGGAGAATCGTATTCCCGGCCATTTGGGAATACGAAAAACCATACAGAAGGTTGGAGCTCGTTATTATTGGCCCGGAATGGCTCGTGACATCGTAAGATTCGTGAGATGTTGTGTGTTTAAGTAAGAATCTCTTTTATATGCATTGTTGGGAAATGCATCCTTTGAACGCTCGTGTTCATTGTGTTTGTTTTGCATACTCATTTGAAAACTGAATACTCCTTATTATTACAACATTGAACTGTCAGTTTGCTAATGAGTATTGTTTTGCGCCAATGCCACTTTGCAGCATTGTTGTTATTGTTCATCGCCTTCTCGTATCGATCGCTACTCGTAACACAGGTAATCTGTTCTTTCTCCTTTTCTTCCCCTATTATTATTTATATTCAATTTATCAATAAAATTCTGGAATCAGAAACTAAAACGTTCGTGTTTTATTTCTTTCCCTTTTTCGAAACGCAATTTCGGCGCCTTAACATTTTGGTCCATTCGAGCCGGATGAGAGCCCTTGGATATTAGTTGCTAACAATTGTTCTTATAACAGAGATTATCGTCATCAACATCATTCATCTTCATCAACTGCATCATCGTCATCTTTAAAAAACATCAACAAAACAACAGGTAGGTGAGTGCAGTGTGTTTTAAAAAAAATTGTGAGCTCGCGAAAAAAGAATAATAAACAAAACTAAAGTCCAAAATACCAAAAAATTACAACAACAACAAAGGTCACTTTACAACGCGTCGCTAATCCCTATTTTTTCGTTTGTCGCCTTTAATTTTTCGCTTGTCGATTATTGAACAGTGGTAACAAAAAACAAATATTTTTTATTGCGAATATATATTGTGGTAATTGTGAGAAAAATTGCTTAAAAAAGTGTTTTTTAATTAATGTGTGTGGTCAATATTATTAATAAAATTTAATTAACGTTCGTGTTAAATTTTGATAATTTTATTAATAACATCGACCTAATTTTAATAATAAATATTAAATTCCAAAATATTATTTACCTATTACCACTGTGTTGTGTGAATAATAATAGAAAAATAAACGTGCCCTTTCCCTTTAATATTCGCATATAACCCTGTTCAATAATACACAATAATATACACGCTAGCGACATATTTACGTTGTACGGTCGCTTGTCTGGTTACTGCAGTACCATACACACACGCTACTCACATAACTACTAATATCGTAATAGGCAGCCGTCGCTTGCCTACGATAAATATAATTTTTTCGTTTTTCTTTTGTTTGCGTGTACGCTACACTAATCGGGTCGGTCGATTGTGGCGTGTTGGCACGTTTGGAACAAAGTAATATTTTTTCGTATATTGATTAGTAGTGTGTGTATGAACAAATTGAAAGCTACTTTTGGACATTTTAACTTATCGTTTACTCTACAGTCCGCATTAGTCGAAATTCATATAAATAATAATTTTTCGTGTTATTTATATTGAATTTAATAAAAAATAAAATAATTTTGATATATTTACATATATTTATATTTTTAAAATATTTATTTTGATTTTATATTTCAAATTGAGTGGATAATTTCTAAATTTTTAAACTTTTTTTTCGAAGTTTTGTCGATTTTTTCGTGAAAATTAAACATTTTCGTTTAGTTTATTGGCTATATTTTGAATGTTTGATCGATTTTTTGCATAACCATTCATTCCTTTTTGGTTTTTAATCAGCCGTTTGTGGTTATTTGATATATTCTTTGGGAATATTTTGGAAATTTTTAGAATTTTTTGGAATTTAGTTGTTATTTGAACAATTTTGGATTGTTTTTCGAACAATTTTCATCCGTTCTCAAATATAATTTTGTATATTTGGGTTGTTTTAGCTAATTCGAGCTATTTTTTGGAAATAGTGGTAAATTCGTCGGAATTTAAGCAAATTTTGCTGGTTTTGGAAAGAAATTTATTTTGTCGTAGCGATTTCA
>NW_026888404.1:0-95639 GCF_032173495.1 Musca vetustissima
GATCCTCAACACACTGGTCCCGGCACCCGTCACCAGGTTTCCTTCTTCATCTCTACCACATAGTTGTGTAGGCTATAAAAATCCACTCCTCTCGATGGACCTTAGAAAAATATTTTTACAAAATCCGCTCCTGTTGTTGTGGTATAAAAAATAATTTCTCTCTTTAATTACCGCAAATTAAAATTAAATATTGCGGTATAAAAAATACCCGGACCACACATGGTGGCCAACACCTAACGTTCACCAGGAGTTCCCTGATATGTATACCCTACACAACTATGTTGTCAGGGTATTATAGGTTTGTGCCGCCCCAAACTTGTAACGCCGCGAAATATTGGTCCTAGACCCACCTTTAAGTATACCGATCGTCATATCTCGACTAGCTGAGTCGATCTAGACATGTGTGTCCGTCCGTCCGTCTGTCCATTGATAATTTGTAAACACGATACAAGCCACAGTTATGGACCAATCTTCACGAAATTTTGCATGTAGGATGGGTTCTGGCCAATGAAGACCCCTATTGTTTTTGATAAAGATCGGTTAATATTTAGGGGATGAAATGGACCAAATACTAAATTTTTGTCGGTTTTTCTGATCGCTCCAGAGGCCGCAGTTATGGTCCGAAGATCATGAAATTTTACATGGAGAAGGGGATTGGGTCCAAAATTTATAATACCTGTTTTGATAAAGATCGGACAATATTTAGCGGGTCAAATGGACCCTGACTTTTGTGTGAAAAATTACAAAATTTTTATTCTGGGGCGTACATACTTGCTCCTGAAGGGCATACACTCGAGATGTTTTTAGTATGTCCAAGATGAGTTGTTTACCTTCAAATTGATACCAATTATATGGCTGTATGTACTCCGATGCGGGAGTTATACGTAATTAGGTAAAGGTGACTATGTGCATAGTATTACTATTACTTCATTAGAGGACGGAAATGTCGCGCTGATCGCTTTGAAATTGTACATGAAGTTCCGATTATGGTCAAGGACGACGCTTATAGATTTCGGTGAAGATGAGATTTCATTCGGGGAATTATTATATGCAGAACATCACATATTTTACAAGGTGAAGATATTTGACCACATACTTAGTGCGGCTGTTTAGATGATGATCGGTCAATTTCCCGAGGGTCAAATCAACCAAAACCTAAAGTGACCAATTTTTTATTTTATGGCGTAAAAATGCACTTCAAGAAAAAACATTTTGGAAAATATGCAAGACTTAGAAAGTGGAGTTGTTGATCTTTAATCGGTAAAAAGGGTGCAAATATCACGAAATATTGCCCAGGATCAGAATATAGAACCGCCTAAAGTTTGCTTTTCGTGGTAGTTGTGTAGGTTATCATATGGTCGGCCCCGTCCGACTATACTGCTCCACTCACTGGTTTTTTGTTGTTTCTGTTAATTGAGTTTGAAATTTTTATTGTTTGCGGGTCAAATAAATCCTTTAATTTCTAAAAAAATCGAAAAAATACAAAAAAATCTAGAACAACAACAATGACCTCTCCATAGACATATTTATAATCAAATGTGATTAAATGTGAAATATACCACATAAATATAATTACAACAACAACATCAGCAACAACAGCAATAATAATAACAATAATTTATTGTAATTAGCGGTAATTAATGTTGTTATTAATGACCATGGCAACTTGGTTTGGTTTTCCGATTTTTTGTTGTGTTGCTATAATTCGTGTTCGGAATATGTCGTTACATATGTTTAATTGAGGTGTACATACATATGTACTCTCTGTATGGAGGATATGATTTACGATAAGGACGCTAGATAAGGGTGTAGAGATTAGAAAAAGACATCATGATAAGTACAATAGCTTAGTTAATATTTTCAAATAAATCATATAATTAAAAGGATATTGCAGTATGTCCTGTTGAAGTCTTAACACAGACAGACACACACACACACTCTCTCTTTTAAGGCAGGCATATAAATCAATAATTTCCCTTTTGGGCCAAACTTTCAAAGAAAAAATTAAGGACCTTAAAGAATAATTTTTCGCATTCCCCCCATTACTCCTTTAAAAATTGTGTCTATGTATGTGTTTTCAATACAAATACAATATAATTGTAAATAACATAGAGTTTTTGTTTTAATTTTCAAAATTTTGACCACTAGTCAAAATGTGCGTACGTGTGTATGTGTGTTTGTTTACTGGCTTGCCTACTTCTCTTAATATTTATTTACTGATGATTGTAATCCATTCAAATATTCATGTTTATTTATTGCCATCTATAACTGTGTATGTGTGTGTGTGGCTTCCTGTGTGTAATACTCTGTGTGTGTGCGTAACAAATTCAATTTGTAATAGATATTTATTTATTTAATTTAACAAATAGCATTTATTTGTAAAAATGTTCATTTATATGAACTAAAAAAAAAAAAAAAAAAAAAAAAAAAAAAAACACGACTTGCATATTTTATAAATAATAAATGAATATTATTTTTAAATAAACACTTCTTCATATATTTCAATTCATTAGTAACGGAAAGGAGATATTTGCGAAAAAAAAGTGAGCAATCAAATAGAAAAAATATAAATACAAATAAAAACCAGTGAGCGCATACGATACGATACCCTACACCACTACCACGTAACTCTAACTTTCTGCAGATTTTTATTCCGAGTCTGGGCAATATTTCGTTATAGTTGCACTCCTTACACTGACATAATTTCCGTGGTTTGTGTTGTGATGTTCGGCTTTTAATTGTGGCCTATAGATTGGCTCCAAAAACAAAAAAAAAGTTTAAGCTCCACTTCATCCCAATATTAATATATGATCATTACCGATAATTTTAAGCGTTATCCTTGACCATACCTGGATCCTCATGGAATATTTCAAAGCGATCACCGCTATATTTCCGACCTGCCGTGTGGTAATGGGTTACTAAACGATATATGAATTCGTAAGCACCTGTAAATATTTAAGTGTAACTCCCACATCCGAGTACACACGACAATATAATTGGTATCAATTTAAGGGAACCCCCCCACCCCATTCTCGATTTTAATTTTTCAAGATTTTCAATGGGCTGGTAAATGAATACAAATGCTTGTTAAGGTTTGTAACTTTGCACATATATAATTGAAGATTTAAAAAAGAAGAAAAATAATTTACAAAAAATTGTTGTTGTTGTTTTGTTGTTGTTTTTTGTAATTAAAGAAAAGTCCTTATTTTTGATGGCGGGCATGATAACTCCTCACTGGAACATCGGAATCAGAAAATTCCAACGGTGTTAGAAAGAGTACATGTCTGGCTCTCGTATGAACTAGGATTATTGACTTCGCTCTAAAATTAACAAAATGGTGGGCCTTTGAAAAAATATTTTTGGAAAATCGCCGATTTTTTTACCAAAAACCAAGTTAAAAAATAAGGAAGATCTTCACCGATTGGCTGTACCCTTCGCTCTAAAATTAACAAAATGGTGGGCCTTTGAAAAAATATTTTTGGAAAATCGCCGATTTTTTACCAAAAACCAAGTTAAAAAAATAAGGAAGATCTTCACCGATTGGCTTTATCCTAGTGCTATACACTCCCAGAGAAACGTTGCAAAATTTGGAACCGATTGGATTATTAGTTTTTGAGTTATCGTGCCCGCCATTCGCAAAAAAATGTTTAGAGAAAAACGCGTTTAAAGTTTGAGAAACCCTTCAGCCGTCACTTGATGCTGACACAATAAATCGGCTATATCTTCAAGAGTTCTTGAGATTTTCACTTGAAATTTTGTAGAGACATTCTTTAATCAGTGTAGATTCGAATTATATCAACAAAAATTTTGACCCCGAGAATGGGGGGGGGGGTCCCCTAAAAGGTCAATCACTCCTCTTGGATATACTATCAACGTCTAGGGTCTATGTGCTTTAGCTGTAAATATATATACCATAGAATACAAATTTTGCAATTTTTCACACAGTTAGTTAGGGTCCATTTGACCCGCTAAATATTGTCTGATCTTTATCAAAACAGGCTTGCGTATTCTTTGACCCGATCCACTTCTCCATGTAAAAATTCGCGGTGTTTGGGTCATAATTACGGCCTCTGTAGCGACCAGAAAAACGGACAAAAATTAAGTATTTGGTCCATTTCATCCCCTAAATATTAATCGATCTTTACCAAAATCAATAGGGGTTTTCATTGGGCAGAACCCATCCTACATGCAAAATTTCGTGAAGATTGGTTCATAACTGTGGCCTGTAGCGTGTTTACAAATTATAATGGAAAGACGAACGGACACACATGTCTAGACCGACTCAGCTAGTCGAGATATGACGATCGGTATACTTAAAGGTGGGTCTAGGAACAATATTTCGAGACGTTACAAACTCTTGACGATTTTATAAAAATAATTTTCTAAAGTCCCGCGGATATTTTAAAAATATTTTTCTAAGGTCCTACACTTACTTACCTACTTAGCTGGCTTGTGACAGAACTTTCGTTTCATAAGCCGAGCGTAGAAAAGATTTCCAGGAGCGTCGGTCTTCTGCATAGTTTTTCCAATTTGAAAGACCATTTTCGGCGATGTTGTCTCCGACTTGATCTTTCCATCGTATTCGTGCCCTTCCCCTTTTGCGTGAACCATCAACTGATTCACTTTTGTATGCCTTCTGGGCTGGGGGATCTTCATCCATTCTCACAACATGACCTAGCCAACGTAGTCGCTACAGCTCAATATGTCTAACAATGTCGATGTCCGAGAATAGCTGGTACAACTCATGGTTTATTCGACGGCGATATTCACCGTCAACGCAGATCGGCCCATACATCTTTCGGAGAATTTTTTTCTCAAACACTCCAAGAGCTGCCTCATCTGCTTGCGCAAGTAGCCTTGCTTCAGATCCGTAGAACAGCACCGGTAGTATCTGCGCGGAGGGGGGGGGGGGAGGTGGCCTTGCTTTTGAGTTGTCGGCCATCACTATCCTTCTCCGAATTTCAAAACTGATGTCATTCGTTTTGTTTATGGCGGTACCAAGGTATATGAAATTTTTTTTACTACCTCGAAGCTGTTGTTCTCAAGTTCCACAGTTGGTCCGAGTCTACTGGACGTCTTGCGCACTGATACCATCAGCTTGGTCTTCTCGCCGTTTATTGCCAGACCCACTTTGGCAGACTCCTTCTCACTTTGTTCAACGGTGGCTGTTCCCGCTCTCAATGCTCGACCCATTATGTCGATGTCATCGGCGTAGGTGAGTAACATGTGTTGTTTGGTAGTGCCATTTCTGTTCACTTTAGCCTCTCGTGTGACCTTTACCAGCAGGATGTTAAAAACGTCACACGACAAGCTGTCACCTTGTCTGAATCATCGTTCGGTATTAAAGGGCTCCGAGAGGTCCTTTTTGACGTTAACTGCTGATCTTGTGCCTGTTAAAGTTATCCTGCATAGCCGAATTAATTTTCGCAGGAATGCCAAACGCAGATATGGCTTTATACACCTCTGAACGGATAGGGCTGTCGAATGCGGCTTTATAATCGACGAATAGACGGCATGTGTCGATGTGTTTTTCGTGGGATTTTTTCCAGGATTTGGCGCAGAGTAAAAATGGTGGATTTGCCAGGTCTGAAGCCACATTGGTATGGTCCAATAATGTAATTGATCATTGGCTTCAATCGTTCACACAGCACACTGGATAGCACTTTATATGCGATGTGAAGGAGATTTATTCCTCTATAGGTGGCACATATCGTCCTGTCTCCTTTTTTGTGCACGGGACACAGGATGCTGAGGTTCCAATCATTGGGCATGCATTATTCTAGCCAAATTGTAGAGTACCGTGGTAGTTGTGTAGGGTATCGTACGATCGGTGCCGTCCGACTATACAGCCTCTGATCACTGGTTTAAAAATATTTTTTTTTTTCAATTGTTCAGCAAGACGTGGATTTTTTTGAAAATAATTTCCATAGCACCTGGGTAATATCTGTGCTGTTTTTTAGCTGTCCCGCTACAAAAAACATCGTTTGATTATTCAATTATTTACAAACAATTTAATATTTAGTCAGAAACGCCCATCGAAGCAAATTCCTGTGACATATGTATGTGTGGGTGGGTGTCTGCGGGTGTGTAGGCAGTGCCACAATCGGGCCTTGATGTTCACTGCTGGTGATTGTGTGTGTGTGTGTCTGTCTGTTTGTGTAAAACGTTTAATTTTTTGCCGTTGCTGCTGTTAGTTTCGATAAATTAAATTGTCATTAATTAAATATGAATGTGTTTAAAAGTAAAAATGGCTTTCCACAAAATGTGTTAATAAAGTAATTAAATAAATATGTTATTCCACCCCAAAGCGTTTGTGGATCGACCGACAGACCGAACAACCGACCAGCCAATGGCAGCTGAATATGTCACAATGTCAATACAATTTTACAAATAAATTTTTATATGTCGACGACGCGTGACAATACAGTTATTTTACAATTATAGTCGACACCTCCCCGACGGGACTTGTTACCACCTCTCCCCTCTCTCTCTCCCTGGCTGGGTAAAGTCAGCAAATAATTGCTGGAGGTTATGTTTGCTCTGGCTTGGTTTTATTTTCTGATTTTTTCTGTTTCTCTGTGTGTGTGTGTGTGTGACATCTTGTTGTTCGTGTTATCCTCCTGATTTGTTGTCATAAAATATGTAATTTGTGACAAAAATTACATATTTAATTTTGCATAATTTAAATTTTAATCGCCCAAAAAAGCAGTCAAATGTTCTGCTATTAAGGGTCCAAGGTATTAAATATTTATAGATCAACAAAATTCATATAGCTATTAAAATAAAATAATTTTATCAAATTTAAATAATGAAGAAATTTATTTATTTATTAGGCGGGGAATTTTTAAAATTTTTTCTAAGGCCCTACCCTTACTTACATACTTAGCTGGCTTGTGACAGAACTTACGTTCCATAAGCCGAGCTTAGAAAATTTTTCCAGGGGCATCGGTCTTTTGCGCAGTTTTTTCCAATTTAAAAGACCATTTTCGGCGATATTATTTTCGACTTGATCTTTCCATCTTATTCGTGACCTTCCCCTTCTGCGTCAACCATCAGCAGGTTCGCTTTTATATGCCTTCTGGGCTGGGGCATCTTCATCCATTCTTACAACATGACCTAGCCAACGTAGTCGCTGCAGCTTACTTACTTAGCTGGCTTGTGACAGAACTTACGTTCCATGAGCCGAGCTAAGAAAAGATTTCCAGGCGCATCGGTCTTTTGCGCAGTTTTTTCCAATTTGAAAGACCATTTTCGGCAATATTATCTTCGACTTGATCTTTCCAACGTATTCTTGGCCTTTCCCTTCTGCTCGAACCATCAGCTGGTTCACTTTTATATGCCTTCTGGGCTGGGGCATCTTCAGCCATTCTCACAACATGACCTAGCCAAAGTATTCGCTTCAGCTCAATACGTCTAACAATGTCGATGTCCGAGAATAGCTGGTACAACTCATCGTTCATTCGACGGCGATATTTACCGTCAACGCAGATCGGCCCCATAGATCTTTCGGATAATTTTTCTCTCAAGAGCTGCCTCATCTGCTTGCGCAAGTACCCTTGCTTCAGATCCGTATAACAGCAAGGGTAGTATCAGCGTCTTGTAGAGTGTGAGTTTGTTCTGGCGGTTGGTGGCGTTGCTTTTAAGTTGTTTGCTCAGACCAATAGTAGCATCTGCTTGCGCAAGTACCCTTGATTCAGATCCGTATAAACAGCACGGGTATTGATACTACCCATGCTGTGTGAGTTTGGTCTGGCGGGAGTTGGCTTTAATTTCGTGGTCTTCCCCTTCTGCGCGAACCATCATGCCTTCTGGGCTGGGGCATCTTCATCCATTCTCACAACATGACCTAGCCAACGTAGTCGCTGCAGCTCAATTCGTCTAACAATGTCGATGTCCGAGAATAGCTGGTACAACTCATGGTTCATTCGACGGCGATATTCACCGTCAACGCAGATCGGCCCATAGATCTTTCGGAGAATTTTTCTCTCAAACACACCAAGAGCTGCCTCATCTGCTTGCGCAAGTTCGCCTTGATCTTTCCAAAGTATTCTTGGCTTTCCCCTTCTGTGCGAATCATCAGCTGGTTCACTTTTATATGCCTTCTGGGCTGGGGCATCTTCAGTCATTCTCACAACATGACCTAGCCAATGTAGTCGCTGCAGCTTACTTATTTAGTTGGCTTGTGACAGAACTTACGTTCCATAAGCCGAGCTTAGTAAAGATTTCCAGGCGCGTCGGTCCTTGGCGCAGTTTTTCCAATTTGAAAGACCATTTTTGGCGATGTTGTCTTCGACCTGATCTTTCCATCTGATTCGTAGCCTTCCCCTTCTGCGTCAACCATCAGCTGGTTCGCTTTTGTATGCCTTCTGGGCTGGGGCATCTTTATACATTCTCACAACATGATCTAGCCAACGTAGTCGCTGCAGCTCAATACGTCTCACAATGTCGATGTCCGAGAATAGCTGGTACAACTCATGGTTCATTCGACGGCGATATACACCGTCAACGCAGATCGGCCCATATATCTTTCGGAGAAATTTTCTCTCAAACACTCCACCCTTGCTTCAGATCCGTATAACAGCACGTGTGGTATCAGCGTCTTGTAGAGTGTGAGTTTGGTCTGGCGGGAGGTTTGCTCAGACCATAGTAGCATCTGCTTGAACAAGTACCCTTGCTTCAAATCCGTATAACAGCACGGGTAGTATCAGCGTCTTGTACAGTGTGAGTTAGGTCTGGCGCGAGGTGGCCTTGATTTCGAGTTGTTTGCTCAGACCATAGTAGCTTCGGTTGGCCATCACTATCCTTTTCCGAATTTCAAAACTAATGCCATTCGTTTTATTTGTGTCGGTACCTAATTTTTGATTTGAACTTTCTCCGCACTTCTAGAGCGCACAACAGGCATCATATGGCTTATGTGTATGTCCTTCTCATGTTGGACAACCTAACCTATGGCGGTATCAAGGTATATCAAATCTTTGACTACCTCGGAGCTGTAGTTCTCAAGTTGTTCCACAGTCTACTGGACGTCTTGCGCGTTGATACCATCAGCTTGGTCTTTTCGCCGTTTACTGCCAGATCAACTTTGGCAGACTCCTTCTCAATTTGTTCAAAGGTGGCTGTTACCGCTCTCAATGTTCGACCTCTTATGTCGATGTCATCGGCGTAGGCGAGTAACATGTGTTGTTTGATGTACAGAGTGCCAATTCTGTTCACATTTGCGTCTGATATGACCTTTTCTAGCAGGATGTTAAAAAGGTCACACGACAAACTATCACCTTGTCTGAATCCTCGTTCGATATTAAAGAACTCCGAGCGGTTCTTTCCGACTTTAACTGTTGATCTTGTGTCTGTTAAAGTTATCCTGCATAGCCGTATTAATTTCGCAGGAATGCCGAACGCAGACATAGCTTTAAACACCTTTAAACGGATAGGGCTGTCGAATGCGGCTTTATAGTCGATGAATAGGTGGTATGTGTCGATGTGTTTTTCGTGGGTCTTTTCCAGGATTTGGCGCAGATTGAAAATCTGGTCAATGGTGGATTTGCCAGGTCTGAAGCCGCATTGGTATGGTCCGATGATGTCATTGACCATTGGCTTCAATCGTTCACACAGTACGCTGGATAGCACTTTATATGCGATGGGAAGAAGGCAAAATCCTCTATAGTTGGCACATATCGTCTTGTACCCCTTTTTTGTGCACGGGACACAGGATGCTGAGGTTCCAATCATTGGGCATGCATTCTTCTAGCCAAATTGTTCTTATCAGCTGGTGCATGCTCCTGACCAGTATCTGGCCATCAGTGTTGAATAGTTCGTCTGGTTACCCATCGGCACCTGCTGCTTTATTGTTCTTGCTTTTATGACCTCATCTTGGCTAGGTGGTATACACTCTATACCATCATCTCTCATTGGTTCTGGGGTATCTTCTTCGACGCCACTATTTGATACCAGAAGCTTTTCAAAATGCTCCTTTCAAATCCTCAACACCCTGTCTGTGTCTGTCACCAGGTTTCCTTCTTCATCTCTACAGGAAGATGTGCTGCACCAAAGCCTTCGGTTTCGTGTTTTACTCGTTGGTAAAATTTCCGGACTTCATTCACGTGTTGTGTTTGCAGCTTTTCGACGTCGAGTTTCCGTGTTGTGTTAGATCGCACTTTTGCTGCTTTTACATTAGGACGGGTGCTTACCTTGGCTGCCACAAGATAATGGTCCGAATCGATATTCGCTCCTCGGATCGATCGGTCGTCTAATACACTGGATGAATGCCTTCTGTCTATCACAACATGATCAAATTGATTTCTCATTGCTTGAGCAATTCGTAAAATATGTCTTTGGTTTGTTCATCTTTATCTTCGGTCGGAACATGGGCGCAAATAAGACTGATGTAGAAGAACTTTTCTTTTATATGGATTATAGCAATTCGCGCATCTACTGGAGTGAATCTGGAGACATGGTCTTTTATTCTCCTGTTGACCATAAACCCGGAGCCAAATTCACGCAGCCAATTCACTCTTTAATGCAGGGCGTAATCGTCGGATTTACTTACGCATGTCCCTTTCCATCGCATTTCCTGTAAGGCAATAATATCGGCTTTGTACTTCTTAAGTACATCCGCCAAAGCGAACACTGCGCCTGTTCTGTACAATGTGCGCACATTCCAAGTGCAGATTAGCAGATCGTGGTCCTTTATACGTTGGTGGGGGTCGTCAACATTGGGGTGGGTTTGGTTTTCTTTTTCTTTGCTTTTACATAGTAGCTTGGGTTTTCCAAGAGTGGGCAACTAACCCGACGCCTCAACCTATTTTTTATAGTTCTTATGGGTGAACTCGCGGCACATATTAGCTCATTATTTCCTCGGGTGTTGAAAATAGCTCCCCAGTTGGCACCGTGGGGATGTTAGTGTCCACAATTGAGATGAAAGAGGGACCAAGATAAGCCTGGACTTCGCCATATTAAAGCCAATCAGAGCCGTTGCTTGGTATTTATCATATGCTATGCCTACAACTAGGAGTAAATTTTTTTAACCCGTTTTCTAGGCCTACAACTATGTGTGGATTATATTTATTTTTTAGTAAATGTATTATACATAAAGTATCGTGTCACTATTCCTCAACCTCTTCCCTCATTCATCTATACAATCTTACTTATGTACATATATTACGATTTTTTTATTCTTCCACCATCTCCTCACTCTTATCGATTATTGTATGAATGGTTATAATATTTCCACAAAAATTACTTTACATAATCTTGTGTTTAGGTAGAGGTTATAACCCTCATGGGATATTTCGCTCGGTAGCTAAAAGTTGTATATCATAACTTAATAAGCTTTATAATATTTCCTTTGATTCTCACCTACCCTTCTCCTTTGATTTCTTATCTAATAGCTGCCCTGAGGTTATTTTATTACTTTGGCTGTTAATCACATTCATTTGAAACAGATTTTAAAACTCTATTAAAGTTTTGTTTGCATACTTTTAGGCGCTGTATCTGTGTGAGATGGAAGCTATTGAGAAACAATATAAATTTACAGCTGTTTTATTGTTTGCGCCTCAGGGTGATAAGTAGTACATTAATAAATATTAAAAATGAGGGGGTAATAATTTTCAAATGAAAATCTAATTTCATGATAAATTGAAATTATGGCCAGTGAAAGAAAAATGTTAGCTGTGAAAATTATTTTTAAAAAATCCACGACTATTTTTCGGCCTTGAAAAAATAATTTAAAAAAAATCCAAGCCTATTTATAGACCATTAAAACATATTTTAAAAGATCCCATGGATTTTTAAAGCATATACACAAGGCGTGGATTTTTAAAGCATATCCTTAAGGCGTGGATTTTTAAAGCATATCCACAAGGCGTGGATAGCATATCCACCAGGCGTAGATAGCATATCCACAAGGCGTGGATAGCATATCCACAAGGCGTGGATAGCATATCCACAAGGCGTAGATAGCATATCCACAAGGCGTGGATAGCATATCCACAAGGCGTGGATAGCATATCTACAAGGCGTAGATAGCATATCCACAAGGCGTGGATAGCATATCCTCAAGGCGTAGATAGCATATCCACAAGGCGTAGATAGCATATCCACAAGGCGTGGATAGCATATCCACAAGGCGTGGATAGCATATCCACAAGGCGTGGATAGCATATCCACAAGGCGTAGATAGCATATCCACAAGGCGTGGATAGCATATCCACAAGGCGTAGATAGCATATCCACAAGGCGTAGATAGCATATCCCAAAGGGCGTGGATTTTTAAAGCATATCCACAAGACGTGGATTTTTAAAGCATATCCACAAGGTGTGGATTTTTGAAGCATATCAACAAGGCGTGGATTTTTATATCATATCCACAAGGCGTGGATTTTTAAAGCATATCCACAAGGCGTGGATTTTTAAAGCATATCCACTAGGCGTGGATTTTTAAAGCATATCCACAAGGCGTGGATCTTTAAAGCATATCCACCAGGCGTGGATTTTGAAAGCATATCCACAAGGCGTGGATTTTTAAGGCATATCCACCAGGCGTGGATTTTGAAAGCATATCCACAAGGCGTGGATTTTTAAGGCATATCAACAAGGCGTGGACTTTAAAAGCACACCCACAAGTCGTGGATTTTTAAAGCATATCCACAAGGTGTGGATTTTTAGAGCATATCCACAAGGCGTGGATTTTTAAAGCATATCCACACAAGGTGTGGAATTTTAAAGCATATCTACAAGGTGTGGAATTCTAAAGCATATCTACAAGGTGTGGATTTTTAAAGCATATCCACAAGGTGTGGATTTTTAAAGCATATCCACAAGGTGTGGGTTTTTAAAGCATAAACACAAGAAAACATTTGTACATTTTTTAATAATTATTTTTATATAAATTATTACTAATAATAAATTTTCTTTTATTTTCAGGTAGGCTCGAACATTCCTTGCTATTTGAATAGCCGTAAGTATGGGCCTGGAGGTTATTATCTACCTATTTTCTTTGTAGGAATTTCATACCACAACCCGTTAATACTAATTAGCATTAACTAATACCTTTCTCGGGTAGAAATAATTCTTCGATAATTGATATCAAATGTCAGGATAACCCCTGGCTCATACTCCCTTCATGAAATACTTCGACAAGTGTCAGCCTGACTTGTCAAAAAAAAAAAAAAAAAAAAACAATACTAATTAAGACAATATTAAGTACACATGTTGTAAAGTAGAGGGGCTTCCGAACGCCTTTTTCGAAAGTTGATCCTTTAGAGAATATTTTTCGTCTCTGAAACTAAAGCCGATTTTTTTTTAATTTGTTGTCCCCCTTTATTTTGGCATTTAAAATTTGCAAACAAACAAAAAATTTATTGCACTACATTTTCAATTTACCATGTCAAAACATAACACCTTCCATAATCCTGTCACTCGGAGTCCTTCACCCCTATTCAAAATGCCTTACATTTGTATATTCATAATCCTCAAATGATTTAAACTTCGGAATACAACAAAAACACCAAATCAACACAAAACTGTGCAAAACTATCAGCTACTCATATTTCATTGCCAAAAAACCTTTCCCTCAATTCCTTGGCTACATTTCTGCCCTACACATTTCTCCTCCCCTTTCCCTCTTCGTCCTTGCCGGACACGAATGCTTCCCAACCAAGCATATTATTTTCATAGATATTTCTATTTTTATTTCAAAGTGCAAATATCTTTTACATAATATCCATTACATGTCGAGCATAATCTCTTCAAATTAGAAGGAATAGAAGGGGGAGAGAGAACGAAAGGGGTGCTTCCACACCCCTTCACCATCATCACTCACTGCGAGCTAACAATGAGATATTAATCCTTTTTTGCATGTGTCCTTAGGGGTTATTTGCCTAAGCTTTTCGACCGACCATCCATACTTGGTGCTGTAAGCGTTATAACAACAACAACGAAAAAGGATTTAAGCACAGGCGATGATGGCATAACAAAATCCTCAAAACAACAAATGAATGTCCTGCTGCAATGCCTTTAGTTTATTGTTATGGATTTTTTTGGGAAGGGGTGGAGTGGAGAGGGAAGGGAAGAAGGGGATTATTTTCTAAAGTGGAAGGGGTAACAAAAATCCATTTTTGAATTTTATCAAAGGCGTAGATTTTTGAAAAATATTTTTCTAAGGTCCCACCGTAGGGTGGAGATTTTTTAAATAATTCTATTTTAAAGCATATCCACAAGGTGTGGATTTTTAAAGCATATCCACCAGGCGTGGATTTTTAAAGCATATCCACCAGGCGGGGATTGTTAAAGCATATCCATAAGGCGTGGATTTTTAGAGCATATCCATAAGGCGTGGATTTTTAAAGCATACCCACAAGTCATGGATTTTTTGAAGCATATCCATAAGGCGTGGATTTTTAAAGCATACCCACAAGTCATGGATTTTTTGAAGCATACCCACAAGGCGTGGATTTGTAACGCATATCCACAAGGCTTGGATTTTGAAAGCCTATCTACAAGGCGTGGTTTTTTAAGCATATCCACACGGCATGGATTTTTAAAGCATATCCACAAGGCATGGTTTTTTAAAACATATCCACAAGGCATGGATTTTTAAAGCATATCCACAAGGCGTGGATTTTTAAAGCATATCCACAAGGCGTGAATTTTTAAAGCATATCCACAAGGTGTGGATTTTTAAAGCATATCCACAAGGCGTGGTTTTTTAAAGCATATCTGCAAGGCGTGGATTTTTAAAGCATATCCACAAGGCGTGGATTTTTAAAGCATATCCAGAAAGTGTGGATTTTTAAAGCATATCCATAAGGGGTGGATTTTTAAAGCATCTCCACAAGGCGTGGATTTTTAAAGCATATCCACAAGGTGTGGATTTTTAAAGCATATACACATGACGTGGGTTTTTAAAGCATATCCACAAGGCGTGGATTTTTAAAGCATATCCACAAGGTGTGGATTTTTAAAGCATATCCACAAGGTGTGGATTTTTAAAGCATATACAAATGACGTGGATTTTTAAAGCATATCCACAAGGCGTGGGTTTTTAAAGCATATCCACAAGGCGTGGTTTTTAAAGCATATCCACAAGGCGTGGATTTTTAAAGCATACCCACAAGGCGTGGTTTTTAAGCATATCCAGAAGGAATAAATTTGTTCAAGCTTGATATTTTGTTTTTGTTTTCATTTTATTCCATGTAAACAAATTTCGGTTTTATTTATTATTTGTTAAAAGATAAGCAGAATTTAATTATTTGTTTTGTAATTTTTCGCTTTATTATTCTCTTAGGCAAATAACAAGCACACGAAAAAAATATTTAATTATCACTGTTTACAGAAAAAAAACAAAACAACTGAGGTTTGTGATTTCTTGACAAAGATAAGCCATAAAACAACAAAAATTACGGAGAAGTAGTAGGAGCTTTGATGGTGGAGACCTTGTCAGAAGTGGCGATTGAAGGATATGATGATTTTAGGAAAGGAAATTTGGGTTAATTACATAGAATCACCAACAAGGGACAAGAAGCAACATAGGGCAGATATTTTTCTACACACAAAAAATCTCCTGAAATTTAGGATTTTTTTTTTTTTTTTTTTTTTGAAGAAAAAAATTCCATGGCTTCATAAGGCGTAGATTTTTTAAATAATTTTTTTTTGAGAACTATATAAGGCGTAGATTTTTTAAATAATTTTTTTCGAGAACTATATAAAGCGTAGATTTTTTTAATAATTTTTTTTCGAGGACTATATAAGGCGTAGATTTTTAAATAATTTTTTTCGGGACCTACCCAAGGCGTAGATTTTTTAAATAATTTTTTTTTTCGTGGACTATATAAGGCGTAGATTTTTTAAATAATTTTTTTCGTGGACTATATAAGGCGTAGATTTTTTAAATAATTTTTTTCGTGGACTATATAAGGCGTAGATTTTTTAAATAATTTTTTTCGTGGACTATATAAGGCCTTATATAGGCGTAGATTTTTTAAATAATTTTTTTCGAAGACTATATAAGGCGTAGATTTTTAAATAATTTTTTTTTTCGAGGACTATATAAGGCGTAGATTTTTAAATAATTTTTTTTTCGAGGACTATATAAGGCGTAGATTTTTAAAATATTTTTTTTCGGCGGCCCTATATAAGGCGTAGATTTTTAAATTAATTTTTTCGGGGCCCTATATAAGGCGTAGATTTTTTAAATAATTTTTTTTTTCGTGGACTATATAAGGCGTAGATTTTTTAAATAATTTTTTTCGTGGACTATATAAGGCGTAGATTTTTTAAATAATTTTTTTCGTGGACTATATAAGGCGTAGATTTTTTAAATATTTTTTTTCGTGGACTATATAAGGCGTAGATTTTTTAAATATTTTTTTTCGTGGACTATATAAGGCGTAGATTTTTTAAATAATTTTTTTTCGTGGACTATATAAGGCGTAGATTTTTTAAATAATTTTTTTCGTGGGCTATATAAGGCGTAGATTTTTTAAATAATTTTTTTCGAGGACTATATAAGGCGTAGATTTTTTAAATAATATTTTTCGAGGGCTATATAAGGCGTAGATTTTTTTAATAATTTTTTTCGAAGACTATATAAGGCGTAGATTTTTTAAATAATTTTTTTCGAGGACTATATAAGGCGTAGATTTTTTAAATAATTTTTTTCGAGGACTATATAAGGCATAGATTTTTTAAATTATTTTTTTCGAGGACTATATAAGGCGTAGATTTTTTAAATGATTTCTTTCGAGGACTATGTAAGGCGTAGATTTTTTAAATAATTTTTTTCGAGGACTATATAAGGCGTAGATTTTTTAAATAATTTTTTTCGAGGACTTTATAAGGCGTAGATTTTTTAAATCATTTTTTTGCGAGGACTATATAAGGCGTAGATTTTTTAAATAATTTTTTTTCGAGGACTATATAAGGCGTAGATTTTTTAAATAATTTTTTCGAGGACTATATAAGGCGTAGATTTTTTAAATAATTTTTTTCGAGAACTATATAAGGCGTAGATTTTTTAAATAATTTTTTTCGAGGACTATATAAGGCGTAGATTTTTTAAATAATTTTTTTCGAGGGCTATATAAGGCGTAGATTTTTTAAATATTTTTTTTCGAGGGCTATATAAGGCGTAGATTTTTTAAATAATTTTTTTCGAGGGCTATATAAGGCGCAGATTTTTTAAATAATTTTTTTCGAGGATTATATAAGGCGTAGATTTTTTTGAGTACCTCTGTTCATAATTAAATATTTTTCAATATAAATTTGCTGCCTCTTAAAGCTTCCAATGATTATTATTTCCCATTATTTTTATGGAAGCTTTCATTGAAAGTTATATTCGGTAAATTGTTATACTAAGTTATAAGATGTATATTATGTCATACAGTTGTTCAGTTACTGTAATACTTTTAACTCCCCTTTTGTAATATAATACTTTCTTATCCCACCACTCCTTTAAAGCTTTCGGGAAGTTATGACAGTTACATTTTAAAACATTTCAACCACCTTCCATCTCAAATGTTTTCAACTTGAAAGCTTTTATTCTATGTTTTAGGCATTATTATCTAAAAGCTTCGGCCAAAAAGCTTTTGGTATTTTCATAGCATAGATACAACATAGAAAGCTTTAATTATAGCAAATTATGGCTTATAATTCTAGCAAAAATGCTATAAATTGCCTTAAAGTTTTGAAAAGTATGGATATCATTGGAATGCAATAATTATAGTAGGCCTTGGAGCTTTTACTACTATACAGCTAATAGTATGATATTATGTATCGTAATCATGAACGAAATTTTGCGATTTCAGTAAAGCATTTTCATTAAAAGTGTACCTGGCATAAAAATTACGAAATTTGAGTTCCATAGAGCTTTATGGTCTATTTGATGGAAAGTAGAGCTTATCTTCGAATTGTTCTTTAAATAAAGTAGAAGTGGAATTGAAATGAAACGAACTCTTTTAACAGATAGAATTTCTTCAGGAAAGTCTGTTAATGGAAATTGGGGTAGAAAGCTCTTTTATTCACAAAACTGGACCTTTCAATGTATTTCTCTTCTCGGAGTCTATTCTTTACAGAATTCTAATGACAACATTTTGAGGGGCATGTTTACTCCTGTAACATAAATATTGACATGTTCATGAGGGTTGCTGTTATGTTCCTTATTGTATCCCCAAATATCGTATACGATTTATAAATCCACCCTTAATGTTATTGGAATTAGAAATATCGTATATACTGTTATTAACAGCTGTTCATTTTCAGATTTTTGATGTTACACTGCGAAAGCTTATTTTAAGAGCTTTTTTTAGTTTCCCCTTAAAAAATTTAGCATTACAAGGCAAATACCAGAGTTACCAGAGAGGGGAAATGTCACAATGGAAGTTACATTTTAAATTAGTCGAGTTTGAGCTGTGATGATATTGGGGGGAATTTACTCGATATTTTATGCTCATATCGTATATTCAGCCATCCTCGAGAAATTTCGCCATAGAAATAGGATTTATGTTAAAACTGGTCTAAATAATGACAAAAATCGATGCCTCTCTTCATATCTTTTGTGTCTGATAGTTCTTAAAAAATCTTCCTTTTCTTGAAAATACATTCTTTTAAAAATCATCATTGCTTGATCTGATGGTCTCCTGATACATATCGTTAAAAAAGAAAATCCCCTATACGTTTCTAAAACTCTCGGAAGTAATAATCTTTAAAATAGGCCTGGAAAAATATTCTATGGAAATCAACTCTTCGTGGTCGGACAATTCCTATGAAAACTTGTATTTAAAGACCTTCCTTCCTTCACGATTTAATAGTCTTTGAAAAAATATTATTGCAGTATTCTTCAAAATAATCTAAAAATATTCTCATGTCTCATTTCGGCTAGTTCTTAAAAAAATTCTCAACTCATGGTCATATAGTCCTTGGAAATATAGTTTGTCAAAATCATCCACCTTTGTTGGTTAAATATTCCTTGAACATTTCCCTTCTTGACCTGATAGTCCTTGAAAAATATTCATTAAAAAATCTACACTTCCCGATATGATTATTCTCTGAAAAAATCCTCTTTAAAAATTCTACGCTTCTTGGTCTGTTCTCGAAAAAATATTCTTTAAAAATTCCGCGCTTTTTACCAGCCGAACTATTCAAGACTGGTAGCCAGATGCTGGTAAGGAGCATGCACCAGCTGATTAGTACAATTTGGCTAGAAGAATACATGCCCAATGATTGCAACCTCAGCATCCTTTGTCCCGTGCACAAAAAAGGAGTCAAGACGGTATGTGCCAACTATAGAGGAATAAGTCTCCTTCCCATCGCATATAAAGTGCTATCCAGTGTGCTGTGTGAACGATTGAAGCCAATGGTCGATGACATCATCGGAACATAACAATGCAGCTTCTGACCTGGCAAATCCACCATTGACCAGATTTTCACTCTGCGCCAAATTCTGGAAAAGACTCACGGAAAACACATCGACACATACCACCTATATAAAGCCGCATTCGACAGCCCTATCCGTTCAGAGGTGTTTAAAGCCATGTCTGCGTTTGACATTCCTGGAAAATTCATACGGCTATGCAGGATAACTTTAAGTGGCACAAGGTCAGTAGTTGAAGTTGGAAAGGACCTATCGGAGCCCTTCAATGCCGAACGAAGATTCAGACAAGGTGACAGTTTGTCGTGTGATCTTTTTAACATCCTGCTGGAAAAGGTCGTACGAGACGCAAATGTGAATAGAAATGGCACTCTGTACACCCGATGACATCGATATAATGGGTCGAACACTGCGAGCGGTAACAACCACCTTTGAACAAATTGAAAAGGAGTATACCAAAGTGGGTCCGGCAGTAAAGGGCGAGAAGACCAAGCTGATGGTATCAATGCGCAAAACGTCCATTCGACTCGGACCAACTGTGGAACTTGAGAATTAAAGCTTCGAGGTAGTAAAATATTTTACATACCTTGGTACCGCCATAAACGCAACGACTGACATCAGTTTTGAAATTCGGAGAAGGATTGTGATGGCCAACAGATGTTACTATGGTCTAAGTAAGCAGTTTAGAAGCATGGCCACCTCCCGCCAGACAAAACTCACACTTTGCAAGACGCTGATACTACCCGTGCTATTATATGGATCAGAAGCATGGGCACTTGTGCAAGCAGATGAGGCAGCTCTTGCAGTGTTTGAGAGAAAAATTCTCCGAAAGATCTACGTGCCGATCTGCGTCGACGTTGAATATCGGCGTCAAATGAACCACGAGCTTTACAATTTATACGCGGACATCGACATAATCAGTCGTATTGAGCTGTGGCTAGGCCATGTTGTGCGGATGAATGAAAATGCCCCACCTCATATGTAAACAAGCCTACTGATGGTAACCATAGAAGGGGAAGGCCACGAACAACAATTAAACAATTCATTATATATCTAAATTTTATATCATAAATACGAATTAGAGGACAAAATCACAGTCATATTGTAAATCAAGAGGTTAAAATTTTCCGAAAAAAAAACGAAAAAATCCCACAATTGCATTCTAGATTCAGTTTTTAAAATTCCAGAGGTTACACCAAGTAAATCAGTTAAAAACAAATCTCTAGGAATATCTGCGAAGTTTTAGAAAAAAATTTTTTATGCTTAAGGAATTAATGCTATACTATGTAAAGTCGTGTACAGCTAATCTCTTTCAAAACTGCCTTTAAAATACCCTGAATAGATGGAATAGTTGTCATTGAAGATCTTTTAAACTATTCACGGATTTTTGAACATCCTTACATTCTAGAAGTAAATTCTCTACTATCGTTTTAAGAACCGTATCAGCTGTTCTGTAAAGCTTCCTAAAAGTGTGCACCACTCGTGATACCATTAAGATTGTTACTTAAAGAAGAAAAGTTCAAGAAAGTCACAGCAGGAAAAGTATTATAGGTATCTGCCAATTCTCAGAAGCATATTCCAGAGTTTTATATCAGTTTTCTTTATATATACTGTATTAATAAAAAAACAATAAAATATATATCTTAGCTTTGATTTTATGATGGACCAACACTAAACACTTGGACATTTTATTAAAATATAATGGGGTATCATACCATATATTTAATCTTAACATAAATCGTTAATTGTTGGTTTGGGGAGCGATCAGCTGTTCCGTAAAGTTTCCTAAAAGTATGCACCACTCATGTAAAGCGTGACATACAAATCTACGGTGTAGTGAAGAGTCTTGCTTCCAGTAATAATTATTTCGGTCTAATTTTTGAATTATCGAATAAATCGTGAATTGTTGGTTTGGGGACCGATCAGCTGTTCCGTAAAGTTTCCTAAAAGTATGCATCACTCATGTAAAGCATGACAATCTGTGGTGAAGTGAAGAGTCTCGCTTCCAGTATTTTTTTATTTCGGTCTAATTTTTAAAATCTAGTGTAAAATTTACTTGGATCATCAATAATCGAAGATATATCGAAAATAATTATTACCTTTGAAAAACGTGGTCCTGCCAAAGGCGTGGATTTTTAAAAAGTATTTTTTCAAGGTCCTGCCAAAGGCGTGGATTTTTAAAAAGTATTTTTTCAAGGTCCTGCCAAAGGCGTGGATTTTCAAAAAATATTTTTTCAAGGTCCTGCCAAAGGCGTGGATTTTTAAAAAATATTTTTTTAAGGTCCTGCCAAAGGCGTGGATTTTTAAAAATTATTTTTTCAAGGTCCTGCCAAAGGCGTGGATTTTTAAAAATTATTTTTTCAAGGTCCTGCCAAAGGCGTGGATTTTTAAAAATTATTTTTTCAAGGTCCTGCCAAAGGCGTGGATTTTTAAAAATTATTTTGTAAAAAAAATCCTAATTTTTTTTTTTAGAAAATGAAAGAAAACATATTTTCTTCGTTCAATTCCTTGGCGTATTCAATTTTAGCTCAATTAATGCAAAAGATTTCTTTGTAGATAATAAGCTCTTGTTATTATTGGGTCTCTATGTGTGATTTTTTGATGCAGAAAAAAAGAGTTCGTGTCATATGGAAAGGATGAAACAAAACAAAACATTTCTCCTGGGCATTTGCATTTAGTAGAGTTGTTAGGTAGGTTGCTCATGTTGTTGTTATTGTTTCACCTGGTTGAGTTTTTGTCATTGGCTTGTATCTCTGTGTCGCTCTCTCTCGGTGCTAGCAAATGGAACGCTGTATCCGAACATATTTTAATAAATTTGCATAAAAATATCCTTGTAACGGTGGCGCATATCAAACATCACCACCAGTAGCAGAACCACCACAGAGCCATTAGGCCACACACATCTACGACTGAACTGAACTATCTCTGTGGTGGCACCTGGAGACCAAACGAGGGAAAAAAGTGTTCGTTTTTTTCTGTTTGTTTTTGTATCAAACACAAAATGCATTGTTCCATGTGTGAGATGTGTGAGTTGGCAGAAGCCTTAATCCCCTTGATGGTAACACGTTGCAGTCCTTTTAATTTTTTTTTTCACCAGCTAGCTTTGTAAAAAATGTTTGTTGTTCTTTTTTAGGTTTTCTGTATTTTTGTAGTTGTATGTTTTTTTTCTACTGCAACATTTGCTGCAAGTAGATTTTAATGCTAATGAGTAGAAAATTAGAAATATGGTTCCTATGGGCCACGCTGAGATGATGTACTCCCCATGCAGCACGGCGTAAAATGATCAAATGACTCCAGTGTAGCGTTAACACTAAAAAATTAGGGCTAAAATAAAATACGAACCAGAGAAAGAAGAAGAAGAAGAACTAAAAGCTAAATTGTAAAATATGTTTTTCCGGTTTTGTTTCGTTTGAATGACTTTTTGGGATGTCATTCGAAAAAAATCTCTGTTAAATTTGAAACCCAATTGCTATTTTATTTGCTAGTACTTAATATATTGACAATGATGGACAAAAATATATTTCAATGTATGTTGCATACTTTTAGGATGCCCGCAACTAACAACAGCTGATAGGGCTCCCAAACCGGTAATTTGAAAATTTTGGTTACAATAGTGGAAATTCTACCACTCAGGATTAGTTAAAATAACCTCTGACAATACCAGTGTTACACATACACCTCAAAAGCCCTGTCGAACCTCACGCCTTTGCTAGGACCTTAAAGAAATAGTTTTAGAAAATTCAGGCCTTTGGTAGGCCTTCTAAAATGTGTTAAAAAAATCACGCCTTTGGTATGACATACTATAATTTTTTTTTAAATCCACGCCTTTGCTGGGACCTTAAAATGTTTTCAAAAAATGCACACCTGTTAAAGGACCTTAGAAAATATTTTTAAAAATTTTATTTGCTAGCACTTAATATATTGACAATGATGAAGAAATATATTCCAATGTATGTTGCATACTTTTAGGATGCCCGCAACTAACAACAGCTGATAGGGCTCCCAAATCTGTAATTTGGAAATTTTGGTTACAATATTGGGAAATACTACCACTCAGGATTAGTTAAAACAACCTCCCTGTCGTCAAATGAGTAGCTAACTACAAAAAACCAATTTAAAGTTAGCTGGTATAGACTGGCTACAAAACCACCACTACGCAATGCAAAAAAATGTAAATGAATAATATATGAAAATATCGGCGAACGACCACCAACGCCGTCCAATTTAAACGGCCGTCCAATTTAATTTACGTCTTGGAAGTGTAATTTTGTAAACAACAAATTCCGCCTTTAATTTGTTGATTGAAAGTCGTTTGTTAATAAAGTGTTGTGATATTATCTAAAGTTTTAAAGTGAGTTTATAATTAAATGTAAAAAATAATGTGGTTAAATGTAATGTGGTTGTTTGAACACACAATTTTTTTTTAATACAGAAGAAAAAAAGAAACATGAGAAGTGCGAGTAAACGACATTTGAAGCGGCAAATAATCGTAACGACTACGTAAGTTTCCAAATAACATTTCTTATTTTCTTTATGTATATATTAAATTATTTCTTTTTACTCCACAGATAAATACAATGAAAACAATATTGAGGGGACGTTTTCCAAAAACCTTCACAGGGATAATAGCAAATAATTTGTGCATGAAGATCAATTTAGAGGGAATTCATGGCAAAAAGCGTTTGAAAGACTTTCCTTATTTTTATGATGTTCTAACAGGTAAATCCTCATTTGAAAAAATATATATGAATTAAATCTAACATCATGTACAAATTTTTATACATATTTATCATTTAAACATATGCCTGCCGATCCCTTGGCTCTGAGGATGTAGATGCTGATCTACGCAACGCCTTAAAATTAATCCAAAAGCAAATGTTCAAAATCTTTTTATGTTTTTTATATGAATACATTTTTGTTTTTCGGATCCATATAACAGCACGGGTAGTAGTATCAGTGTCTTGTAGAGTGTGAGTTTGGTCTCGCGGGAGATGGCCTTTCCTTTGAGTTGTTTGCTCAGATCATAGTTGCATCGGTTGGTCATCACTATCCTTCTCCGAATTTCAAAACTGATATCATTCGTTTTATTTATTTTATAATGTAAATTTTTAAATCTCGATTTATTTCAGCAAGATACAAATAATGGCTTTTAACCTAACGTGCAAAAAAAACTAACTTTTCCCTGACTACAATTTGACTTACAAATAGTTAGTTTAAAATAAATTAACTGAAAGCGTATTTCAACAAGTAAATATATTGCTAACTGCAAAAGGTTAACTATAAGTTAACTGCTGGATAACTAACTATAAAGTTAACTGAAAGTAATGCAAATTCGGACAATTGACTACTTCGTAGGACATCACAATGTTAAAATAGTCAATTGATTCCATGTAAAAAAGTCGATTTATCAACCACTACTAATTGAAAAAAAAGTTAGCTTACATTTAGTTTAAAGTTAGTTGAATGTACGACAGGGCTCTGACAATACCAGTGTTACACATACACCTCAAAAGTCCTGTCGAACCTCACGCCTTTGCTAGGACCTTAGAAACATATTTTTAAAAAATTCAGGCCTTTGGTAGGCCTTCTAAAATGTGTAAAAAAATTCACGCCTTTGGTATGACCTACTACATTTTTTATTCCACGCATTTGCCTTCAAAGGACCACGCCTTTATATTTTCAATATTTTCATGCCTCAAAATAATATTTTCAAACATATCCTTTATTGAAGTTTTGCCTCCTGCCATTGTGTCCACATATGGTTATAAGATTAAAATGACAAATATATAAAGCCAAGATATTTGTCTTGTTGTGGATGTAGTCGTTTTTCGATTGTTTGGTTATAAATATACAAAAAAATATACTCTACCCTCTGTCAGATTCGGCAACATATCCCAGAGAATTATATTTCTTTGTACAAAATATTTTATACTCACACACATAGACACAAATTTCTGTTTCAAGTGAGTGATGAGACATATCAGATGAGTATTTATTTGTATTCACACACACACACAGACTCGCACATAGAAATGCTCAACATGAAGAACTAGGTCCTGTTTTTCCTTGTTTTTGGGTTGTTTGCATCCTGAGTTATCACCACCACCACCATCATAAAACAGAGAATCACCATTATAAGGTGGATGGACTGCCTGGTTGGTCGGAGCTGCTGACGATGGAGGGAAGCAAGCAGAACAGAACACATAAATTGTTGTGGTATTAAAACGTAAAGGATTATATTTAATATATTGCCAAAAATTGGACAAACACACACTCACACAGAGTATGCATATAACTCTACACTCCGCTCCACTCAGCTCCGGCTTACAGTAAAATATCCCTAACAGAAAGAAGTGAGCAAGCCAACAAAAAAAGAGCAAAAAACAACAAACATTTTGTTGAACATATAAACAAACATAAAGCCTACGTTTTTAAGTCTGACAGCAGGAGGATGATCCAGTGAACAATTTGAGATACGAACGTTTTCCCTCTCCTTAGCTGGCTTGTGACAGAACTTTCGTTCCATAGGCCGAGCATAGAAAAGATTTCCAGGCGAGTCGGTCTTTTGCGCAGTTTTTCCAATGTGAAACTATTTTCGGAAATGTTGTCTTCGACTTTATCTTTCCAATGTATTCTTGGCCTTCCCCTTCTGCGTGAACCCTCATCGCTTGTATATGCCTTCTAAGCTGGGACATCTTCATCCGTTCTCACAACATGACCTAACAATGTCGATGTCCGAGAATAGCTGCTCCAACTCATGGTTCATTCGACGCCGATATTCACCGTCAACGCAGATCGGCCCATAGATCTTTCGGAGAATTTTTCTCTCAAACACTCTAAGAGCTGCCTCACCTCCTTGCGTAAGTACCCATGCTTCAGATCCATATAACAGCACAGGTAGTATCCGAGCATAGTTGCTCCAACTCATGGTTCATTCGACGGCGATATTCACCATCAACACAGATCGGCCCATAGATCTTTCGGAGAATTTCTATCTCAAACACTCTAAGAGCTGCCTCATCTGCTTGCCTAAGTACCCATGCTTCAGATCCATATAACAGCACGGGTAGTATCAGTGTCTTGTAGAGAGTGAGTTTGGTCTGGCGGGAGGTGGCCTTGCATTTGAGTTGTTTTTTGCTCAGACCATAGTAGCATCGACTGGCCATCACTATCCTTCTCCGAATTTCAAAACTGATGTCATTCATTTTATTTATGGCGGTACCAAGGTATATAAACTCGTTGACTACCACGAAGCTGTAGATCTCATTTTCAACAATTGGTCCGAGTCTAGTAAACGTGTTGCGCATTGATACCATCAGCTTGGTCTTCTCGCCGTTTACAGTCGTGGCAGCCTTCTTTTCAATTTGTTCAAAGGTGGATGTTAACGCTCTCAGTGTTCGACCCATTATATCGATGTCATCGGCTTAGGCGAGCAACATGTGTTGTTTTTGGTATACAGAGTGAGTAAAACCCGAAGGCGCAGGAGCAGCAGTTTTTGAAATCAAGGATGAAAAGGCGTTGGCATTGATATTGCTGTGATGTGAAGGCAAATCAAATCCATCATGTAAAGGATTGCAAAACGGCGGAGCGGGCGTGGTTGAAGTTGAAAGAGACGCATCAACCAAAGGGTGCTGCAAAGAAAGACAATGATGTTCAAAAAACTCCTGTCAATGAAGCTGCAAGTCGGTGGTAAGATGGTGGAACATCTAAATGAATTTAGTACAATTTGTGAAAATCTGAATGCAGTTGAGGTTCAGTTGCCGGACGAGATTTTGGTTATAATTCTGCCATCGAGTTTGCCGACATATTATGAAAATTTTGTAGACGCAATAGCGACTCGCGACGACTACAGAGTGTCATTTTTGTTCACATTTGCCTCTCGTATGACCTTTTCCAGCAGGATGTTAAAAAGGTCACACGACAAACTATTAACTTGTCTGAATCCTCGTTCGGTATTAAAGGGCTCCGAGAGGTCCTTTCCGACTTTAACTGCTGATCTTGTGCCTGCTAATGTTATCCTGCATAGCCGAATTAATTTTGCAGGAATGCCAAACGCAGGCATGGCTTTATACACCTCTGAACGGATAGGGCTGTTGAATGCGACTTTAAAGTCGGCGAATAGGTGGAATGTGTGTGGCACAGAGTGAAAATCTGGTCAATGGTGGATTTGCCAGGTCTGAAGCCACATTGGTATGGTCCAATAATGTCATTGACCATTGGCTTCAGTTGTTCACACAGTACGCTGGATAGCACTTTATATGCCATGGGAAGGACACTTATTCCTCTATAGTTGTCACGTAACGTCTTGTCTCTTTTTTTGTGCACGGGACACAGAATGCTGAGGTTCAATTCATTGGGCATGCATTCTTCTAGCCAAATTGTACCAATCAGCTGGTGCATACTCCTTACCAGCATCTGACCACCAGTCTTAGTTCGGCTTGTAACCCATCGGCACCTGCTGCTTTATTATTCTTCAGCCGATTGCTTGCTATTCTGACTTCATCATGGCTAGGTGGTATACACTCTATACCGTCATCTATTATTGGTTCTGGGGTATCCTCTTCACTGCTACTATTTGATGCCCTCTCCAAGGCGTGTTTTTTTTTTTTTTTGAAAATGTTTGTCTAAGGTCCCAGCAAAGGTGTGGAATTACCAGCATCTGACCAACAGTATTGAACAGTTCGACCTGTAACCCATCGGCACCTGCTGCTTTATTATTCTACAAAGGTGTGGAATTACCAGCATCTGACCACCAGTCTTGAACAGTTCGGCTTGTAACCCATCGGCACCTTCTGCTTTATTATTCTTCAGCCGATTGATTGCTATTCTGACTTCATCTTGGCTAGGTGGTAAAATTCTATACCGTCATTTATTATTGGTTCTGGGGTATTCACTTCACTACTGCTACTATTTGATGCCCTCTCCAAGGCGTGGATGTTTGTCTAAGGTACTAGCAATGGCGTGGATTTTTTTAAAAATATTTTTGAAGGTCTTAGACAAAGCGTAGATTTTTTTTAAATGTTTTTTTCTAAGGTCCTCAATCTCTTCACTGGGTCATTGTGCATCTCTTACCAATAAATATTCCCAACGCAGTGTGGCGGTGGAGTGACTGAGATATGATGATGACTTGGTTATAAAGCCGAAACTGGTCATAGCCAGGACGAAACATGACAACAAATTATTGTATATTTTCAACAAAAGAATGCAATGATTTCTCATATTACCCCCCCCGCTGATCCCAAAACTTGTCCTGCCTACCAAAAAACATATATTTTAATGTGTTTTTCGTTTTCACTCCCCCTACCTACCTCATCACAAAACTGAATTATATGTTCGTGTTTAAATGCCAAACAAAAGTGACTTAAAGACGATGAAGAAAGCAGGGGTGGATATGAAGGATGGGGGGTGTACCTAATAAAACAGTAAATCCATCCCTTCTAAACTGTTGCTAAAAATATGCTTTCGAACATTTTTATGGCCATTGAAGTGAGTTAACATATTGCATTAACGGCTCAATAACATCTTCGCATATCTACATATCCATCTCTCGTATATTTTTGTTATTGTCATTTAAGTATGGTAATCCCGAATGAAAAACATATTCTTCATATCACATGTGGAGAATATATTCTGGTTATATCATCCCCATTGCTTGGCGGGTGCTTAGCCTCGTTTTTGTAATTTGTAAGACAGTGATAAACTCGTCGCCTCCCCTTTTTGCGCTCAGCCATTAGAATTATGCCGAAGAATTTTTTATTTGATTTTTTTTTTGTTATTAGCCCAGATAAGTGAAATATAGCAATTTTATTTTTTATGACTCTCTTTTGGATGATTCGACATAAAGACTTATGCATTAGACAACGCAAGGGAGGATAAAGAGATGTTTTATGATTTTTAAATTTGTTCTAAGGTCATAAAAAAGGCGTGGATTTTTTAAAAATATTTTTCAAAGGTCCTGGGATAGGCGTGGATTTTTTAAAAATATTTTTATAAGGTCCTTGGATAGGCGTGGATTTTTTAAAAATATTTTTTATAAAGTCCTTGGATAGGCGTGGATTTTTTAAAAATATTTTTATAAGGTCCTTGGATAGGCGTGGATTTTTTAAAAATATTTTTCTAAGGTCCTTGGATAGGCGTGGATTTTTTATAAATATTTTTCTAAGGTCCTTGGATCTTGGTCCTTCTTTCATCTCAATTGTGGACACTGACCTCCCCGCGATGTCACCTAGGGTAGCTATTTTCATAACCCGATGAAATAGTGAGCTAATATGTGCCGCGAGTTCACACATAAGAACTATAAAAAAATGGGTTGAGGCGTCGGGTTAGTTGCTCACACTCGAAAAAACTCAATCTATAATGAAAAAGCAAAGAAGAAGAAAACCAAACCCCCCTATAATGTGGGCGACCCCCGCAAACGTATAAAGATATGATCGTTGCCCTGGCCATGACATTAAAATTCTGCTAGGAGATTTTAATGTAAAAATCGGAAGGGAAAATATCTTTGGCCCCACTGTCGGAAAATTCAGCCTCCATGAAGAAACGTCAGACAATGGCATGAGGTTGATTGACTTCGCGGCAGCAAAAAAAAAAATGGCACCAGATTCAAGCATCTCGATATACACAAGGCCACTTGGATTTCTCCCTATCGAACAACGAGAAATTAAATCGATCATTTTGTGATAGACGGAACGCAGTGTTTTAGACGTCTGATCGATCCGAGGAACGAATATCGATTCGGACCATTACCTTGTGGCAGCCAAAGCACGAACCTGTCTTAATGTAGCAGCAAAGGTGCGATCTAATGTAACACGGAAATTTGACGTCGAAAAGCTGCAAACACAACAGATAGCAGAAGCCTACTCCGCTCAACTTACCCAACTGCTTGACGAAAGCACCACTGGTGCCGATAATAATATAGAAGTACAATGGCAGAGAATTGCCCACTCCCTACAAACTGCAGCCAAAGCAACACTTGGGTACCAAAGACCACCATCAACGAATTCGTGGTACGATCAGGAGTGTCGTAATGCTGATGATATGAAAACCGCAGCGTATAGGGCAACCCTGCAGACAGTGGCAACACGTAGTACGATGTAGAACTATCAAGAGAAAAGGAGAGAGGAGAAACGTATTTTCAGAAAAAAGAATAAAAAGCAAGAAAAACGTGAGCGTGAGCAAATCGAGATGTACAGGAGTCAGAATGAAGTCCGAAAATTCTACCAACGAGTAAAACACCAAACCAAAGGCTCTGGTGCAGGCACATCCTCCTTTAGAGATAAAGAAGGAAACCTGGTTACAGATACAGACAGCGTGTTGAGGATGTGGAAGGAGCATTTTGAAAAACTTCTGGTATCAAATAGTAGCAGTGAAGTGGATACCCCAGAACCAACAATAGATGACGGTATAGAGCGTATACCACCTAGCCAAGATGAAGTCAGAATAGCAAGCAATCGGCTGAAGAATAATAAAGCAGCATGTGCCGATGGGTTACAAGCCGAACTATTCAAGACTGGTGGTCAGATGCTGGTAAGGAGCATGCACCAGCTGATTTGTACAATTTGGCTAGAAGAATGCATGCCCTGTGTCCCGTGCACAAAAAAGGAAACAAGACGATGTGTGCCTACTATCGATGAATAAGTCCTCTCATCACCTATAAAGGGCTATCCAGCGTACTGTGTGAACGACTGAGCCAATGGTCAATGCCATTAGTGGACCATACCAATGCGGCTTCAGACCTGGCAAATCCACCATTGACCAGATTGTCATTCTGCGCCAAATCCTGAAAAAAACACGAAAAACACATCGACACATTCCACTTATTAGTCCACTGTGAAGCCGCATTCGACAGCCTTATCCGTTCAGAGGTGTATAAAGTCATGTCTGCGTTTGCCATTCCTGCAAAATTAATCCGGCTATGCAGGATAACTTTAACTGGCACAAGATCAGCAGTTAAAGTCGGAAAGGACCTCTCGAAACCATTTAATACCGTTCGGGGATTCAGACAAGGTGATAGTTTGTCGCGTGACCTTTTTAACATCCTGCTGGAAAAGGTCATGCGGGAGGCAAAATTGAACAGAAATGGTACTCTGTACACCTAACAACACATGATACTCGCCTACGCCGATGACATCGACATAATGGGTCGAACACTGAGAACGGCAATAGCCACCTTTGAATAAATTGATAAGGAGTCTGCCAAAGTGGGTCTGGCATTAAACGGCGAGAAGACCATGCTGATGGTATCAAGGCGCAAGACGTCCAGTAGACTCGGACCAACTGTGGATCAACTTGAGAACTACAGCTTCGAGGTAGTTAAATTACCTTGGTACCGCCATAAATAAAACGAATGACATCCGATTTGAAATTCGGAAAAGGCCAACTGATGCTACAATGGTCTGAGCAAACAACTCAAAAGCAAGCCCATCTCCCGCCAGACCAAACTCACACTCTACAAGACGCTGATACTACTCGTGCTGTTATATGGGTCTGACGCATGGGTACATACGCAAGCAGATGAGGCAGCTCTTGGAGTGTTTGAGAGAAAAATTCTCCGAAAGATCTATGGGCCGATCTGCGTTGACGGTGAATATCGCCGTCGAATGAATCGTGAGTTGTACCAGCTATTCTCGGATAATACCCGTGCTGTTATACGGATCTGAAGCATGGGTACTTACGCAAGCAGATGAGGCAGCTCTTGGAGTGTTTGAGAAAAAAAATTCTCCGAAAGATAATCGAATGAACCATGAGTTGTATCAGCTATTCTCGGACAATGACATTGTTAGGTCATGTTGTGAGAATGTATGAAGATGTCCCAGCCCAGAAGGCATATAAAAGCGATGATGGTTCACGCAAAAGGGGAAGACCAAGAATACGTTGGAAAGATCAAGTCGAAGACAACATCGCCGAAAATGGTATTTCAAATTAGAAAAACTTCACCTGAAAATCTTTTCTAAGCTCGGTTTATAGAACGAAAGTTCTGCCACAGGCCAGCTAAGTAAGTATGGTTTAATTTTAACTTATTTGAAACCTAAAAACAAATATCCTGTTCATCTATCATCAGTTTATTAAATTGTTGAATTTTTTTTCCTTTTAAAATCCCGCCTCCGTCCACCCTTGAAAATGTTTCCTTTTTTTATTCATTTCCTGATTTGTTCTACCGGATACTAGTCGAAGAAAAATATTGAACATTTCCGCCAACCCTGGCACATATTTAACGCACACACACATACGGAATGTCCTTTTTTGGAATCCTGTCATTAAATGGTAGATGGTAGAGATAACAAAGCGAAGCAGAGGAATCCCATATTTTTATTTTCCGCTCGTTTAGCCATTACCGACTGGCTGGCTGACTGACTGACTGAATATCCATAACATTGTAGGTTATTACAAATGATGAGTAAATAAAATTAACCATAAATGTTGATCCGACCATCATCAACGTACATCCACACCCCCTTCCTGCTACTCCACCCCGTCCACACTCACACCCCCATAATCACGGTGTTGCAGTTGTTTGTAACGATTTTTTTTATTACATAATGGCACAAGTCAATCATAAGGAAATCTTGTTTAAAAATATTCAAACACACACAGTACACACACATACAGACATATATATATACACACACATTTCCACATGCCAAATGAAAGATATATCACGTATGCTAATCTTTTGATTTACTCACGATGTAAAGGCATAAAAAATAAGCACACACATACCGACAGACAGACATACAGGCAATCGGACAGACAAGGATATAGACTGCTGCAGGAATGATGAGGAAATGTAACAGTTCCACGAAAGGATATCCATATCCACATATGCTTGTGTATTGGTTACATGCTGCAGTGGAAAATACTGCTGCTCCTCATCATTCATATAATTGATGGCAAGGCAGGGAGGGAGGTGGAGGTGGTTAAAGGTATGGCCAGACCATGCTGATATCACAGTCACAGCCATAAGACAGCGCAACGCATCTCAGCCAAGTAATGACCATGGAGGGAGTAAAACATTTCCAAAGACAACCAACAACCATAGAGATATGACTTTATTAACAGTGTATAACCATAAAAAATGTTTTTGTTTTCCATTTCATACTAAAACTGAAAGTGAGGAGGAAAATCCCTTCTTTTGTGCATTACACGCTGTCATTCACCCTCCTCCTCCCCAAAACATCATCTGCATACAAGGAACAACAAATTTATATTTCCACACCCACACATTGTTATAGCTATTGATGTATGAGGTAAAGGATCCCTGGATTACTTAGTCAGTCAGTCAGCCATCCAGTCAGACGTTAAGACATGCCATCATTCAGTCAAAATAATAAACCAGAAATAGTATTGAAGGAAAATGGAAAGAGAATGCTCACACATAACTCTGAAGGTTCTTCAGGAGGACTCAGTTTTTGATTATTGGATTTTCTTTTAACCTTTCACCCTAACCACATCAGTCAAATCCTCATGATATATTTTATATTTAAATAAAATTTACATCTGTGGTGGTAGGACGATGAAAAATTAATTTTAAAAAAATCCAGGCCTTTGCTGAGAGCTTAGAAATCTATTTAAAGAAAAAATCTCGCTTGTCAAAGGACCTTAAAAAGTTAATTTTAAACCAGTGAGCGGAGCAGTATAGTCGGACGGGGCTGAACATACAATAACCTACACAACTACCACACAACTCTATCTTTCTGCGTATTTTTATTCCGAGCCTGGGTAATATTTCGTGATAGTTGCGCACCCTCTTGCCCGATTAGAGGTCAATAGCTCCTCTTCCTTACACTGACACATTTTTCCGAATGTTACCAATATTCAGTACAGCCCTTCTAATTATTTGTCCATATTCCCTTCACCGTGGGTTGTGTTGTGATGTTCGGCTTAAAATTGTGGCCTGTAATATATCGAATCGAAAAAAACACGACCATACGATACCCTACACAACTACCACACAACTCTAGATACACAACCTCTTACCCGATTAGAGGTCAACAGCACCTCTTCCTTACACTGACACATTTTTCGGAATGTTATCAATATTCAGTACAGCCCTTTTAAATACTTGTCGCTTGTCGAAGGTCTTTAGACCTTAATTTTAAACCAGAGAGCGGAGCAGTATAGTCGGACGGGGCCGACCATACGATGCCCTACACAACTAAAACACAACTCTATCTTTCTGCGTATTTTTATTCCGAGTCTGGGTAATATTTCGTGATAGTTGCTCACCCTCTTAGAGGTCAACAGCACCTCTTCCTTACACTGACACATTTTTCCGAATGTTACCAATATGCTGTACAGCCCTTCTAATTTTTTGCCCATATTATTCCCTTCACCGTGGATTGTGGTGTGATGTTCGGCTTAAAATTGTAGAACCGAAAAAAAAAACAAAAAATAAGTTTTCGGTCCACTTCATCCCAAAATTATTATCTGATCATCGCCGTTGCCCTTGATCATACATGGATCCTCATTTAAATAATTGCCCATATTCGACGGACCCATGTTTTTTTTTAAATCAAAGAAAAAATTAAAAATTTGGCCGGTTGGCAATGTTAATCATTTAATTTGTTCCAAGTAGATTTGTTTACATCAATTTTTGAATATGATATCTCTCAAATGGCCGCCTCTGGCGTTGATGACGTATTGTGCCCTTTTTGGCTGCATTTTCCATCGTTTTTGCCAACATTTCGGCCGGGAAATAGCGGCTATTTCTTCACGAATGTTGTCCTTGAGCTCTTCTACGGTCCTTGGCTTGTTAACGTAAACCTTTGACTTCAAATATCCCCACAAGAAGAAGTCAGGCGGTGTCAAATCGGGCGAACGCGGTGGCCAGGCCAAATCACCACTTTTCGACATCAAATGGCCCGGAAAGAAATTCTTCAGAAAATCGATTGTTATGTGACTTGTGTGCGGTGGAGCGCCGTCTTGTTGAAACCCGAACTGCCTTATACGCTTTCGACGCATAATTGACATCACAAAATGGGTCATCATGTCGCGATAACGCTCCTGATTGATGATAACAGCATGGACATTTTCATTTTGGAAGAAAAACGGTCCCAATATCGTTTTCGCACTAACGTCGCACCAAACTGTGACTTTTTCGTCATGCAGAGACACTTCTTGAATCTCCTGAGGATTTTCAATGGCATAAAAATTTGCTATTTTCCTTATTTACGGTCCCATTCAATGTGAAATGAGCTTCTCATAGGACATGATAATTTTGTTCCAAAATTGCTCGTCATCTTCGGCCATTTCGATGAGGCTTGTCCGCAGGCAACATTCTTTGCGTCAATTGAATTTTGTACGCGGACAAATGTAAATCAATGCGAATAATCCGTTGTCAAGTGGACCGAGCCATGCCCAACTGCTGAGAATGGCGTTTTTGGGATGTTCTTGGCGACCTCTCAACATTGGCTCGTACGGCAGCGATATTCTCGGCCGATCGCCTTGCTCGACTTTTATATGGCCTCTTCGCATTAGAAAGAGCCTTACAAGTCGAAAATTTTTCGTATAAACGCTTAATGGTGTTCTTAGAAGGCGGGCGCACTTCTCACATTTTTTAATGTTTTAAAAGCACGTTGAGTTTTCACAATTGACTTCTTCTGTTGAATGTAAATTTCAACTATTTCAGAGCACTCGAGTGGCGTGTATTGGTTCATGGTAAAAATCTGCTTGGACTGATGCTTCAAACGCGGTATGTCATTAACCGATGTGACATCTCTGTCCAATGTTATGACGTTGCCAGATGGGTCCGTCGAATATGGGCAATCCAATATTTCCGCCCTCTAGTGTGATAATAGGTTACTAAATAATATCTGAATACGTAAGCACTTGTAACTATGTAAGTGAAACTCCCACTTCCGAGTACATACGACAATATAATTGCTATCAATTTTAAGGTCAACCAATCCTCTTGGATACACTATCAACTTCTCGGGTCTATGCCTTTCAGGAGTGAATATATTCGCTATAGAATACAAATTTTGTCATTTTTCACACAAAAGTCAGGGTCCATTTGACTCGCAAAATATTGACCGATCTTTATCAAAACAGGCATGCTTTTTCTTTGGCCCGATCCCTTTCTCCACCTAAAAATTCGCGATGTTTAGGTCATAAAACCGACAAAAAATAAGTATTTCATCCATTTCATCCCCTAAATGTTAATCGATCTTTACCAATAACAATAGGGGTCTTTATTGGCCAGAACCCACCCACCATGAAGATTGGTCCACTACTGTGGCCTTTATCGTGTTTACAAATTATAATGGACAGACGGACGGACACACATGTCTAAATCGACTCAGCTAGCCGATATATGACGATCGGTATACTTAAAGGTGGGTCTAGGACCAATATTTCGCGGCGTTAAAAACTCTTTGGGGCTGTACAAAGCTATAATACCCTGACAACATAGTTGTGTAGGGTATAAAAATCCACGCCGGATTGTAGGCCTTTAAAAATAAATAAATCCTCGCCTTTTTAATGGTCTTGAAATAAATAGTTACTAAAAATCTACTCCGAATTGTAAATATCTTTAAAAAAATCTGCAAAACAACATAGTGCCTCCTATATGTAAGTTTGTATTAGGTTCGGATCATTGCTAAAAATGTAGGTGACAATAAATTGTTGATGTTTTTGCTATGCACAGTCCAGCCACTATCACATAGGTGGCGTTACTGATCAAACGTAGGGTAGATATTGGAGAATAATGTTAAAATCTAATTAAAACCCTCAGCTAACTGTATGTCTCGAAAAAATATTAAAAAATATATACCCGCTTCATAGAAAATATTTTTAAGAAATCTAAAACCTGTCAAAGTTTTAGAGTTTATTTTTCAAAAAATCCACTCAGCTGATAGAACTTTAAAATCCCATTACCATTTGGATTGCATTTTTGACACCTTTATCGTTCGACAGATATTGAAACAACTACCAATCAAAGTAAAATCGTTAGCAAATTGCAACACATTTGTAATGTTTGTTGTTCATCATCTTCTGTTTGGACTAACACCAATCACCATTATCGTCATCATCATCGGAGGAACTACTTCGTTAGCTGCTGCAGCTCAAATCAAATGCATTCCATTCACTCACTCCTAAACGGTAATGAATGAAGACATTAAAACAACATTTTGTGGTTGCTGTGGTCGGTAGTTCGGAGGGCTGCTGACTGGATGGTGGGTTGGTCGGTTATCTATGAATCAGCTAAGAAAAATAATTTCCTCGTTCGATGCTGCTGCTGCTGATGATGAGTCAGTCAGTTAGTCATTCAGTGATGTTCAAACTCCAATGTTGACTAACTTCGACAAATTTCCATAGAAACATTTCATCTTTTGGCCCAACACAAAAGGAAAATTCATCATCATCATCATCAGTTGTTGTTCGATGTTGTTCTGTGTTGTTTAACTATTGGTTTTGTTTTTGGACTATGAGTTTGGGTCTATTCAAATTTGTTTGGTTCTGGAAAAGAACTTGGAATGTTTGTAATGATTTTTGGTTGGACTGAACTACCCCATGAAGTGTTTAACTACTTGAAATATAACAACTTGCTGCCTGCTACTCCGACTATTGGTTGGACAAATGCTGCTGCTGATGATGATGCTATGTTCGGAAAAATGGATGAGTCCATGGGTTTGATAAACACACTTCCTACGAAGCAAGGCAAACAACAAGAGTGAGCAGCAAACCACTATGTGGAGAGTAGCATCAGGTAAATGTGTAATGCCTTTGCTATTCTGTGGCCATTTGTAATGAATGAAAAGTTCACTTCGATAAATGTTTTGCTGAAATTTACTTAAGGTAGGCAAACATAGCACACACAAATATACACTTCGAAAGAAACGAACACCTTAACGAAGAAGGGTTAAGTTTCCTGGCAAGGAAGAAAATAAATATTCCAACATTTTTCATTAGTCAAAAATCTGTGCAAATATTTTGTGTGTAAAGATGATGTCGAAACATTCCGTTTACATAGAAATCACTTTGTTAATATTTTTCTCAAAGACAGTACTTAATAAAGAAAATATAAATATTAGTCAAAGGCTAACATAGGTCGAAAAACATATTTTCAAATAGTAATACCAAATAGTTCTCTTAAAATCAAGGCTTTATTGGTTACACAAAAAATTTTAAATAAGCTCCATCTGGATTCAGTGTGATCTGAATAGAATAACAGGGTGCCTCATATGTGATGTTGTACTCGGTTACGATCATTGCTAAATATAGTCCTGACAATAAATTGTCTTCGCTAATGTCTTTGCTAAAAAAAATAGTCTATACACAATGCAAATATATGGCGGTGATGATCAAACGTAGGATGATATTGGGAAATATGTTAAAAACCAATTAATATTAATCACGGCATTTTTAGACACTAAAATGTAATAGAAAGTTTAAAATATATTAAATTAAAAATCCACAACTGTACTAAAAACTTGCATACCATTAGTAGAAAAAGTACTTTTGAACCCACCCATACCTCGTGTTGGTAATTGAAATTCAATAATCTAAATCATAAACTGTAATAAAAATAAATTTAAAAGTCAACATTCCGATTGGTAACTAAAATATTTATACCCTACACAACTATGCTGTGAGGGTATTATAGCTAGACACACCTTTAAGTATACCGATCGTCATATCTCAACTAGCAGAGTCTATCTAGACATGTGTGTCCGTCCGTCTGTCCATTATAATTTGTAAACACGATACAGAGCACAGTTATGGACCAATCTTCACGAAATTTTGCATGCAGGATGGGTTCTGACCAATGAAGACCCCTATTGTTTTTGATAAAGATCGGTTAATGTTTAGACGATGAAATGGACCAAATACTTAATTTTTGTCCGTTTTTCCGGTCGCTCCAGAAGCCGCATTCATGGCCCGAACATCGCGAAATCTGGTCGTATGTACTCAGATGTGGGAGTTAAACGTAAATATTTACAGGTGCTTATGTATTCAGATATTATTTAGTAAACCATTACCACACTAGAGGGTGGAAATATAACGCTGATCGCTTTGAAATTTTTCATTAGATTCCAGTTATGGTCCAGGACAACGCCTATAATTTTCGGTGATGGTCAGATAATAATTTTGGGATGAAGTGGACCGAAAACTTATTTTTTGTATTTTATTCGATTCGACCCATAGGCTACAATTGAAAGCCCAACATCGCAACATAACCCATGGTAAAGAGAATCTGGACAAGTACAGTCCCCGTCTACTGAATATTAGAATTAGATCGCGAAATATTGGCAAAGCTGTGAACATAGAACCATAGAAAGCTAGATTTTCGTGGAAGTTGTGTAGGGTATCATATGGTCGTCCCCGTCCGACTATACTGCTCCGCTCACTGGTTTTTGTATAAATTCTACGATAAAAAAAATACTGAAATAATCATTTAAAAAAAAATTGTGTTCGATTTTTTTCCCCAAGAAATATTTTTAAAACATCCAAGGTTTGTTGGGTTGGAATGTCCATTCCACTGCGATCTGTGCAGAATAAGAGTGACTCATACATTTGATATTATTCTTGGTTAGGATCCTTGCTAAGTAGGCTTTAATGGGTGATACTACTAGTTACTAGTCAAACGTAGGGTGATACGAAGAATGATCTTCAGAACTAAATACTGAAAAAATCATTTAAAAAAAATTGTGTTCGATTTTTTCCCCAATAAATATTTTTAAAACATCCAAGGTTTGTTTGGTTGGAATGTCCATTCCACTGCGATCTGTGCAGAATAACAGAGTGACTCATACATTTGATATTATTCTTGGTTAGGATCCTTGCTAAGTAGGCTTTAATGGGTGATACTACTAGTTACTAGTCAAACGTAGTGTGATACGAAGAACGATCTTCAGAACTAATTACTCACATGTTATAGGATCACGAAAAATGTCGTTAAACATACCACATTTAAAAGATCAAAGCTTTCTTGAAAAATCCACAAGTATGATAGAATTCTAGAAAAATAAAAATCTCAAAAAGATACACGCCTATGGAAGGACCTTATAATATTTTAAAAATCTACGCCCTTGCTGGGAACTTAGAAAAAAAATTGATAAGTCTCCGCATGAAATCCTTCCATTGACTTTTTTCATTAATCCTCTTGATAATGTCTTCCTCTAGCTACTTTCTTATCATTCATAAACCATATCTTTGCTCATTCGAGCGAGCATAATTTTCCCATGAACGAAAAAAAAACCGAAGAAATTTTTATTAAAAAAAGCAAACCCTAGAACGAACGTAAGTACTTAAGTTGTTATTATTAAAAGCTTAAGTGGCGAATCAAGTTAATTGAATTTATTTTTCACCCTTTTAACGCTACAAAATGCTTTGGCGTTTTTGTTTTGCACCACCGCCATAAACTTTTCTTCGACAGAGGTTGGCTGGAGGTTGGTTGCATGGTTGCATGATGGTGATGACCATCCCCCAACCTCCCTACCTTCTGCCCAAGACCTTTTAACTATAAATTGTTTATTTATTTTTTTTGTTTTTGTTGCGTTTTTCCTTCCTCTTGATTTTTAATGCTTTTCTAAGCAAAAGAAGATGAAAAAACAACAACAACACCACCATCAACATCGTTCATTTATAGTTTTAACATTTTGTGGTGTCTTTTTTTCCAACTCCACTTTTTTTCGCTGCTCCGAACTCAATTTTTTTCTGCTACTGTTCCCTAATTTTTGCTGTAGCACAGTGTGTTGTGTTTCAAGTAATTTTTTTCGAGCTTGGCACTTTTTTCCGCTTGTTATCAATTTTGTTCTAGCTTTATGACTTTCAAAAGGGTTGTTGTCCAAGCGAACAAAAAAATCCAGGACCCTGTAATTTTTTTGAAACAAAGAACAGAATTTAAGCTGCTCATCAAATTGTGTTTAGGTCAAGAAAAAAAAATAATTAAAACAACACATAAAGAAGCCACTCAGTGGAAAAGGTCAAAGCGTGTTACCGAGCTTTTTCTATTACTTACAATTTGTTAAGGACTTTTATCAGAGCACCAGAAGGCTGGTTGGAAATTTTTCTTAAAATTCCCAATACCAGTATTTAATTCATCAGGAAATATCTTGAAACAAAATTTTTAATCTAAACAAAATTTTCCTTCGATTATTTATGATCACTGGATATCTGCAGTGTGACATAGTGCCACCTATATGTGAGGTTATTCTTGGTTAGAATCATTGCTAAAAATTGAACTGACAATGAATTGTTGATGACTTTGCTAAGCGAAGTCCAGCCAATATCCCAATAGGTGGCGTTGTTTATCAAACGTAGGGTGATATTGGGAAAAATATTTAAAACCAATTAAACTTAATAATCGTATCTTTGTTCGCCGAAATATAATTAAAACAGCAAGCAAAAAATAATTAAAACAACACGAAAGGAGGCCATTCAGTGGTTGTTACCGATCTTTTTCTATTCCATACAATTTGTTAAGGAATTTTTTCTGAGCACCAGAAGGGTGTTTGGGAATTTTTCTCCTAAATTCCCAATACCAGTTTTTTATTCATCAGAAAATATCTTGAAAACATTTTGGCCCAAACAAAAATTTACGAACATTGAAATCCCCAACAATGGTCACCAGTACCCATTTAGATTTTAATGGCTCTACATTATCCCGACTCAATTATGTACCTCATTCCATTACTACCATCTCCATTTGACTGCCAAAATTACCTCCAAAAATATATATTTTCCGAGGGTATGTCCATGCTCCAACGTCATTAGCACATCAACAGCTGCAAAAAGGACACCCAAGGAAAAAAAAATAAATAGAAAAAAATGGAGAAACCCTATTTCAAGCATTGGCTGCCAAAAATAACATTTTAATGATCTTATCATTGCTTTATAATTTCACGAAGTCACTTAGAAAGGCGACGGAAAAAAAGAAACCAAAAAAACTACGAACTGAAAAAGAATTTACAACCCTTTTTTCTTCAGCTCTTGGAACAAAAACATTTACCCCACCGCCAAATACCACGAAGCGGAACAAAGAAAGGAAACTAGAAAAATTGACTTAATTTTTTACAGTCACTTAAACACAATTGTTTTCATTTCGATGAAGGAAGCCAAAGCAGATCAAATAGGAAAGGAAAACAAAAATGTCACTTAAATGAGTGGCAGATGATGGAAGGAGGACAGCGATGCGAATGGAAGGGAAAACGAATTGTTCAAAATACTTTGAACAGAATTTTGTGTTACAGAAAATTTGATCGTTGGAGTGTTTTAAGATAAGAGACTAAAATCCCACATGCAACGCTGATAAAACTATTGTTGAGATTTTATGACGCACACGATGGGAAAACTATCCACATATCAAATTATATTATTAGAACAAATAGTTTATTGATAAGTATTTTGTGTTTGAGATTAGGCTAAGCAAGAGTTGTTTAAGTAAAACCTAAGGATAAATATTTTAAAATATAATCGGGGCCTTACAACCTTTTACAACCTTCGCAAAAATTGAGTTTTCCCCAACCAGTGGTAAGAGACTCAGTTGAATCAGCGATTGGCTTTGGAAAACAATATAGCAATTTTGACTGAGGAGCTCAAGAATTGTTTGATTTCTGTTCTAGGAGGTGAACAGTTTTTATAAATAAAAAATAAAGAAAATGGAGTTAGATTTCTCCGTAGAGTCTTGGGAAAAAAAACTTGATGGGTAGGAGGGAACCAGAATGCACGGGCAGTCTAATCGAGACGCGCAAGAATTAAACTCCATGTGTGCACATTTAACGGAGAGAATTCCGGCCAGAAGGTCTACTAAAGGAATCAGTAAATATTTTTAAAGACAAGTTTTCTGAACTGAAGCAACTTGCATCCCAAATCAATGATGAAGGAGTAAATTCAGAACTGGAGCAGGTGATGGTATCAAGCGGGATTATCTGGAATTCTATTGTCCGATCTACGCCAAGAACTTCAGAACGTATGATTTTGCATTGGAGGAAATATACAACGAAGCCGACTATGTGATTGACAGATTTTACGACCTGAAAAGTGAATTGCCCATAATGTCAAAAGAGAAATCCATATCCGAAATGGAATATTTGAAGGCATCATATATGGAGATCAGAAAGTTGATTATAAAAATTGCAAATGTGGTGTTTTCTGAAGATATGTTCTTCAAATTGAATCGTATGGCGGACATATACTCTGATGTAAGGGAGGAGCTACATAATAAGCTGGAATCTTCCAGCGATATTTTGGTGCCCCCGGCAAGCCAATATGGAGGGAATTTGATTGCAAAAGGCAATGATGGAGACAGTCCACTGGAGAAAAAAACATGAATTAGAAACAGATGACTACGAAAAACAGAAACAAGAAGAAACTCAGCAATTTAGCCAGGCAGAATCTAATGGCCAGGTTAACCTCAAGAGAGATGACGGAACGGAAGATTCAGAAATTTTAGAAGAAAGCTAGGTAGAAGAAAATGGTGATGTTGTCCATATGGATTTGGAAGCCAAGGATGAAGTGACGTTTGGGGTTAAAAAGGGATGCAGCTCACTAATCCCTGAATGCATTGTGTTGTGTATTTAATCACTTCTGCAAATTTAGAAAAACCAGAAGAAGAAAGCCTCCAGCCAGTCGAAGGTGCGCATTATCGCAGGAAGAAATCTCCGGTTAACGAAGAGTGGAGAAAGAAATTTCCTAAGAAAAACGATGGCTGGATAATGAAAGCAATAGATGAAGGTGGAGAAAATTCTAATGTAGGCTCTATAAGAAAATTGACTGCGACGAATGGTGGGTGCCGTTACCTAGAGGTTGATATTATTCATTATTTCCCTAATTATAGTATGTAATAGTGGGTTTTTATAAATAGTTTTTTTCAGTGTAATTATAGACGTGGATTTAAAAAAAAAGTATTTTTTTTTCAAGACTTAACTTTAGCCGTGAATTTTATCCTAATAGGCCTACTATTAGGCGTGAATTTCATTCTAATAGGTCTACTATAAGGCATGGATTTTTTTAAAAATATTTTTTCCAAGATCTAACTTTAGGCGTGAATTTCAGCCTAATAGGCCTTCTATAAGGCATGGTTTTTTTTTAAATATTTTTCAAGATTTACTATTAAACGAGGATTTTTTAAGAAAATTTTTCAATTTTTTGTTTTGTTTTTTTTTTTATCTGCTTACACCTGACATATACCAACCCCAAAAATAAAATAAAAAAATTGCACACACTCTGAAGTATGTCCATCACCACCATTATTTAGTTTGTAGAGCTTAGAGTAGGATTTTTCTATGGCATTATCGCGAAAAACAATTTTACCAAACTAAACATTTTCTAGTTATTTTCTCTAACAACTATAATACATTTTATGGGTTTCACTTTAGTTTTGAGTTGTTATACGGTGGAGATTTTTTTAAATGATTGTTTTTCCAGGACAGTGGAGAGTCCTTAGAAAAATATGTTCTTAATTCCATTGTTGTGGAAGGACGTTAGAAAAAATATTTTTAAAAAATGTTTCTGTATGACTTTAAAAAATAATTTTGAAAAATCCGACTCTTTGGTAGGATCTTAGATATTAGAAAAAATATAGAAATTTTTATCTGGACCTTTAAAAATATTTTTTTTAAATATTTCCTGTGCCCACTGTCCCTCTCTCTCTCTCTGATTCCATTTCACATTCGTTATATTTTCATTTATGTGGACACGTTGGATTCCATACTTTTTGCTCCGGTAATCATATTTGGGTTTTAGGCATTTTTGTACCCGTCGTTTGTGTGTAACCAATACCAAGTGTGCACGCCACTTCTAGTCGGTTTGTAATGGTGTTCGGGATGTCATTTCAAATTTTTGTTTTGACAAAATAGAGTTATGGCTTTAGTTGTTATTTTTGTCTTTTTTTTTTTTTTTTGGTTCGGCTCTAATACCTGCAATGCATCAGTAGAGTATTTTTGTGAGAGTTATCAATAACTGGTAATATTTTTACAGGCCAAAAGTATTTTGGTTAAAAAAAAAAACAACAACAATTGAGGAATAGTTTTTCGTTTGAATAAAAAGGGTATAAAAAGATGTGCTGCCAAAAAAAAAGAGAAATAAAACCGAGGATATGTGTAAGGAATTACGATTAAAGGGAGCAGAGTGCCTACAACTAGGACCTCAAAAAAATATTTAAAAACCAGTGAGCGGAGCAGTATAGTCGGACGGGGCCCACCATATGATACCCAACACAACTTCCACGAAAATCTATCTTTTTGTGGTTCTATATATTCTGAGCTTGTGCAATATTTCCGGATATTTGCTTTTGTCCGATATTACCTTGACCGACTAGAGGTCAACAGCACCGCTTCTTTACACAGACATATTTTCAGAATATTACTGCTATTCCGTACAGCCATTACTTGTCCACATTCCCTTCATCGTGGCTTATGTTGTGATATGATGTTCTGCTTTCAATTGTGGCCTATAGAGATCGACTAGAAAAAAAAAACTAAGTTGTTGGCCCACCTCATCCCATAATTATAATCTGCTCATCACCGAAAGTTATAGGCCTTGTCCTTGACAATAACTGGATCTTCATGGAAAATTTCAAAACGATCCGCGCTATATTTCAGCACTCTAGATTGGTAATGGGTTACTAAATAATATGTGACTTCGTAAGCACCTATAAATATTTAAGGTTAACTCCCACATCCTAGTACAGGGTTGCCCATCTTCGACGGACCCATCTGGCAACGCCATAACTTTTGACAGAGATGTCACATCGCTTAATGACATACCGCATATGAAGCGTCAGTCCAAGCAGATTTTTACCATAAACCAATACACGCCACTCGAGCGCTCTGAAATAGTTGAAATTCAACATTCAACAGAAGAAGTCAATTGTGAAAACTCAACGTGCTTTTAAAACATTAAAAAATGTGAGAAGTGCGCCTTCTAAGAATACCATTAAGCGTTTATGCGAAAAATTTTCGACTGGTAATGCTCTTTCTAATCCGAAGAGGCCATATAAAAGTCGACCAAGGCGATCGGCCGAGAATAGCGCTGACGTACGAGCCCGTGTTGAGAGGTCCCCAAGTACATCCCAAAAACGCCGTTCTCAGCAGTTGGGCTTGGCTCGGTCCACTTTACAACGGATTTTTCGCATTGATTTGCATTTGTTTCCGTACAAAATGCAATTGACGCAAAGTATGTTGCCTGCGGAAAAGCCTCGTCGATTGGAATGGGCCCAAAGAGTCATCGAAATGGCCAAAGATGACAAGCAATTTTGGAACAAAATTATCATGTCCGATGAGAAGCCCATTTCACATTGAATGGGACCGTAAATAAGCAAATTTGCCGTTTTTACCCCACTGAAAATCCTCAGGATATTCAAGAAGTGCCTCTTCATGACGAACAAGTCACAGTTTGGTGCGGCGTTAGTGCGAAAACGGTAATTGGGCCGTTTTTCTTCCATGAAATGAAAATGGCCATGCTGTTACCATCAATCAGGAGCGTTATCGCGACATGATGACCAATTTTGTGATGCCAATTATTCGTCGAAAGCGTATGAGGGAGTTATGGTTTCAACAAGACGGCGTTCCACCGCACACAAGTCCCATAACAATCGTTTTTCTGAAGAATTTGTTTCCGGGCCGTTTGATGTCGAAAAGTGGTGATTGGGACTGGCCACCGCGTTCGCCCGATTTGACGCCGCTTGACTTCTTCTTGTGGGGGATATTTGAAGTCAAAGGTTTACGTTAACAAGCCAAGGACGGTAGAAGAGTTCAAGGACAACATACGTGAAGAAATAGCCGCTATTCCGGCCGAAATGTTGGCAAAAACGATGGAAAATGCAGCAAAAAGGGCACAATACGTCATCAACGTCAGAGGCCAGGCCATTTGAGAGATATCATATTCAAAAATTGATGTAAACAAATTTACTTGGAACAAATTAAATGATTAACATTGCCAAAGGCCAATTTTTTTTTTTTTTTGATATAAAAAAAACTTTGGTCCGTCGAATATGGGCAACCCTGTACATACGTCCATATAATTGGTATCAATTGAGAGGTCAAGCACTCCTCTTGGATATCCTATCAACTTCTCGGGTCTTTGTCCTTCAGGGGCAAATATATACGTTATAGAATAAAAATTTTGTCATTTTTCACACAAAAGTTAGGGTCCATTTGATCCGCCAAATATGGCCCGATCCCCTTCTCCATGTAAAAAATCGCGGTGGTTGGGCCATAATTGCGACCTCTGAAGCGACCAGAAAACCCGACAAAAATTAAGTGTTTGGTCTATTGCACCCCCTATATATTATCCGATCTTTACTAAAAATATTGACCGATCTTTATCAAAACAACCATGCTTATTCTTTGGCCCAATTCCCTTCTCCATGTAAAAAATCGCGATGTTTGGGCCATAATTGGGGCCTCTGGAGCGACCAGAAAAACCGTCAAAAATGTATGGGTCGATTACGGATGGTAACCACAGTTTAGTGGCGTTGCCAGAGAGTGGCGAACATATTCTTTTGGGTCTATGATAGGTACGCGTGTGTCATCTATACATCCGACAGCACCCGGGAACTTTGTTTTCTAATGAAAAAACATTTTTATTTTTCCCTTTTTCCTCCTCGGTTAATTTGGAAACAATCCAAAATTTACACAGTTTTTCCTCTATAAGCCAGACAACTTCGGTCAAAACCACCGACATTGTGGATTGAGCCATGCCAAGGTTGAAGTCATTGCCATGGGACTTTTGAAAACTTCCCTCCGCAAAAAAACCTCAGACTTGCAAACACTTTTAAGAGAGGAAGAATTGCTGTTTATCGCCAGGCTTTTCGGAAAGCAGGGTTTAAGCCGAAAATACGCCTTCAAGCTAAAATGAGCAGTTGATTGAACATTTCTCTAAACATAAGCATCTACTAACTGGTCCATAACTGTGGCCTGTATCGTGTTTATAAATTATAATGGACAGACTGACGAACGGACGGACACACATGTCTAGATCGACTCAGCTCGTCGAGATATGACGATCGGTATACTTAAAGGTGTGTCTAGGATCAATATTTCGCGGCGTTACAAACTCTTGGGGCTGCACAAAGCTATAATACCCGGACAACATAGTTGTGTAGGGTATAAAAATCCACGTCTTGTTGAAGACCTTAAAAAATAGTTTTAAAAAATCCACGCCTGCCCGTCTTGTTTTGGGTCCTGAAAACTTTTTATACCCTCCACCATAGTATGGAGGGCGTTTTTCCACCGAATTCGCTGAAATTTGGTACAGTGGGTTCTTATTGGGTACCAAATATCTCCACAAAAAATTATAAATATAGGTCCATTTTTTCCGGTAGCCCCCATATAAGGGTACACACGAATGTCGGTATTTTGGGGTTCTTGAAGGCGTTTTTCAACCGAATTCACTGAAATTTTGTACATTGGGTTCTTATTGGGTACCAAATATATCCACTAAAAATTATAAATATAAGTCCATTTTTTCTGGTAGCCCCCATATAAGGGTACCCCCAATTTTTGGTATTTTGGGGTTCTTGAGGGGGTTTTTCAACCGAATTCGCTGAAATTTGGTACATTGGGTTCTTATTGAGTACCAAATACCTCCACTAAATATTATAAATATAAGTCCATTTTTTCTGGTAGCCCCCCTATAAGGGTACCCTCCCAATTTTCGGTATTTTGGGGTTCTTGTGGGCGTTTTTTAACCGAATTCGCTGAAATTTGGTACGTTGAGTTTTTATTGAATACCAAATACCTCCACTAAATATTATAAATATAAGTCAATTTTTTCTGGTAGCCCCCATATAAGGTTACCCCCAATTTTCGGTATTTTGAGGTTCTTGAGCGTGTTTTTCCACCGAATTAGCTGAAATTTGGTACATTAGGCTCTTATTGGGTCCAAAATATCTCCACTAAAATTTATAAATATAAGTCCATTTTTTCTGGTAGCCCCCATATAAGGGTACCCCCAATTTTTGATATTTTGGGGTTCTAGAAGGCGTTTTTCAGCCAAATTCGCTGAAATTTGGTACATTGGGTTCTTATTGGGTACCAAATATCTCCACAAAAAATTATGAATATAGGTCTATTTTTTCCGGTAGCCCCCATATAAGGGTACCCCCAATTTTCGGTATTTTGGGGTTCTTAAGGGCGTTTTTCAACCGAATTAGCTGAAATTTGGTACAGTGGGTTTTTATTGGGTACAAAATATCTCCACTAAAAATTATAAATATAAGTCCATTTTTTCTGGTAACCCCCATATAAGAGTATCCCCAATTTTCGGTATTTTGGGGTTCTTGAGGGCGTTTTTCCATCGAATTCACTGAAATTTGGTATTTTGTAGCCGTATATGGTAAAAAATCTTCTTACCAAAAATTATTAATAGTCGCCCTCTTTTAGGGGTAGTCCCCATATAACCGCATTTCTTATATTAAAATAATTATCTGAGTTTTCCGCGTTTTGTGTTTGGTACTAAGACTCTGTTGTGATCATTTCACCTCGAGATAAAAATAGTAGAACTATATGGGAACTATAGCCCGCAGTTAGGCCTAGCCGTAGCCCCGCTGATGGAGGTACCAGAAGCCATGGACCGATATTCCTCAAATTCGGACTTGAACTATGTTTGGAAGAAATAATAAGATGGGATGAAATCAATTTTTTTTGAAACGGATTTGGTCCAACGAAACATGGGGTCTAGAACCAATATTTCGATGAGGCACATTTTCACCGTGTGGAAGTGTATACACAACAATTAGCCATAAGGCTGAGGGTATAATTTTAATATTTTTTTAATTGGTTTACATAATCGGTTTGTAGAAATGTCGGTATAGGTCCATTTTTTTGGTATGTTCCCTATATTTTCATTTCAAGTACCTGCCAGTATATCTATGGAGGATGGTATCCAAAGTTCGGCCCGGCCGAACTTAACGCTTTTTCACTTGTTTAAAACAATCTTCGCTCATGTTTTCTTGCCTTACTTTATTATTAAAAAAAATAAAAAGTTTTTTTTTTATTCCTTATCCTGCCACTTAACACTGTCAGCTAATGAAAGGGTTCATTAAAAAGAATCAGCTTAAAAATAATTGATTTAAATTGAAACGTGAAACCCCCGTTCAAAAAGGGCTGAACGAATTTCTTAAAGCTGTTTTTCCCCATTTTTTTCTGCTCCGAAAATGAGGAAGAAAAAAAGAAGAAAATTAGCTTCAATGCGAAGTACAGCTGCCAATGGGAAATTGTCATTATCGCAGCGAAATATTGTCATTATTATCCTGCGAAAAGGAAACAACAAGAACAACAACAACAAAAAACACTGACAAAGTGGTTGTCTTTTTTTGTCGTTGGTGGCTTACAACAAAATGCGAAAGGAAAAATTGTGGGACTTCCACTTTGTTGTTGCTTTTCCTTCAAATTTTAAGTTAAATGATAAAATTTAGCATTGTCACAGGAATTTAGTTGTCACAGCTGTTGCTGCTGCTGCTTTTTGAAACAGTAAAAATATGTTAAGTATTTATTCAACTAAAAATGCTCATTCGCTTGAAGACACACACACAGTGACTCACACACACACCCGAACACCCACCAGTTGTCTTCACACATTTGTATAACTTCATTTGTAACTCCCCCTTCGCATATTTTCATATCCTTACGCATATCCATCCCCCTGCCTGTTTTTTTATGAAATATGAAGTCCTTTATATTGCATTTCTCTGTTGCTCGAGAGAAGCCATAACAGCCAAGCGATTTTTCTTCTCCTTTTCGGTTGTCCTTATAGCGCCATTTTTCACTTAGCATAATGTGGAAGTTGTGTGTGTGTGTGTGCCACCACCACCACTGCTTACGATGTGTAAGTGAGTGAGTGAGTGACTGAGTTACTTAAAAATCCTTTTTTAATAAAGATGGAAATGTGTAGCTTACCCTTTTTCGAATTATTATTATTTTTATTTTTTTCGTGGAAGGGTGTTTTGAGAACCAGCAAATCTGTTATGGCAACATTTAGATGTGTGCGTGGCCCTTGGTTGCGGGACTATAAACAAATAGGGAGTCCTTAATCATAAATAATTCTCTGGAAAAAAAAGGAATTTTGAAATCTCTCCCTCTTTTGGGTTTCGCATTCCAATTGCTTTTGAACTCATTTTTTATTTTTCAGATTTTTCTTTTTTGCAATAACAATTCAAAATTATTGCCAGCACATTGGAGACATATTGAAGGAAGTCAGCCACCAGTTCATTGATACAACCCTATATGTCCTCCACAAAAAAAAATTGAGTTGGTTACAGTTGTTTCGAAGTGGCTCATTATAATTTTGCTATTATCCGCAAGTAAATGTCATCGAAGGACATATATTTACAAAAAAAAAAAAAATGGGCCCGTGAATTTTTTAAAAATATTTTTTTAAGGTCCTCAACAAGGCGTGGATTTTTTAAAAATATTTTTTTAATGTCCTCATCAAGGCGTGGATTTTTGAAAATATTTTTCTAAGGTCCTCAACAAGGCGTGGATTTTTTAAAAATATTTTTTTTAAGGTCCTCAACAAGGCGTGGATTTTTTAAAAATATTTTTTAAGGTCCTCAACAAGGCGTGGATTTTTTAAAAATATTTGTTAAAGGTCCTCAACAAGGCGTGGATTTTTTAAAAATATTTTTTTTAAGGTCCTCAACAAGGCGTGGATTTTTTAAAAATATTTTTTTAAGTTCCTCAACAAGGCGTGGATTTTTTAAAAATATTTTTTTAAGGTCCTCAACAAGGCGTGGATTTTTTAAAAATATTTTTTTAAGTTCCTCAACAAGGCGTGGATTTTTTAAAAATATTTTTTCATGGCCTACCATTAGGCGTGGATTTTTTAAAATAATTTTTTTCATGGCCTACCATTAGGCGTGGATTTTTTAAAATAATTTTTTTCATGGCCTACCATTAGGCGTGGATTTTTTAAAATAATTTTTTTCATGGCCTACCATTAGGCGTGGATTTTTTAAAATATTTTTTTTCATGACCTATCATTAGGCGTGGATTTTTTAAAAATTATTTTTTCATGGCCTACCAGTAGGCGTGGATTTTTTAAAAATATTTGTTCATGGTGTTCCATATTAGCATTTTCACAGTGATTTTTTTTGAGAGGTCCTGCCATAGCCTTGAATTTTTTTACATATATTTGTCTCGTATCCCTCTTAGTAAATAACCTCCCCAATCACTGCTTTTTGCTAAATGCCTTAAAATTGACCTTAGAGCAATGTCATTGTTGTAATGAAAGTGCAAATAACCATTTCATCATCATACTGGCTGACTATAGTTTTATCGAAGCTGCTGCCTACCAACAACCGGTCAGCCAGGACAACAAAAAGATACAAAATCAATTGACCATTTAAAAAGTTATTGTTTGCAATATTTTGTCCAAGACAAAAAAATCCAAAAAGGTCAGGCATTTTTTTTTGTTGATTGTCGTTCGAAGGACAATTTATTCACACACTATTTTTTATGGTATTTGACCATGACAGGATTTTAAATAACCCCCACAACGTATCCTGCAAATATGGATGGGTGTGAGTCTCTCTGTGTGTGTGATCCAATAAAACAGAAGGCAAACAAATGATAATCCAGTTATCAACAAAGATTGGAAATTTTAGTCCCCCAGTATTTTTGTTGTTGTTACTGCTGGAGACTATAGGCTTTGCAGGATAACTAAGTAACATGTTGTTGTTACGATGATGTGTGTGATGGACCAGGGGTTGGGTGTAGAAGACCATAACAAATTTTTAAAAATATAAAAATCAATTGTCCTTTGCATATGATATCCTTTTTTGTGTATGGTATATGGCTAGTTTTGTGTAGAATATAGGGGCTCTTATGGTCCTTGTTGTTGTTTTTTTTTTTCAATTTATAAAAATAATGTAAAGACAAATTGAGATTTTTAGTTATCATCACCATCAGTGTATCATCCTCCTGGTCATGCCATCTAGTCAGCATGACTTTCAAGCATCCTAAAAATATGCTTTACTAAAATATATGAGCCTAATATTAGACCATAGATACTCTACAAAGGATATTTGGATAGTAATCCTAATAACAGCATGATACAAGATAAATTTCATATCGAAATTAATTGAATTCAAATTTATTGGGATAGTAATACCTTATGGTTTATTGAAATTAATCAATTAGTAGAGAGGAGAACAATTCCAAAGTAGTCTTGCCTAATTGTAGGCTTTGAAAAATATTTTTAAAAAATCCACGCCTCAGGGGGAGGGCCCATGAACAAATATTTTTGAGCGCAGGAACGAGCAGAACGCGGGTGCGAGTTAGTTGCTGGAACGTGTTATATGTAGGAGCGGGTCGAGTACAGTAGCGAGTTAGGTGCTGGATCGTGTTGAAAACAGGAACGGTTATATCTAGGAGCGGGTAGAGTACAGGAGCGAGTTAAGTTGGCTGTGAGCGGGCTACGGGCGTGGTGCTGGCTATAAGCTGGGATCTAGCAAAGAGCGTTAACGACTGACGAGCTACTATAACTACGGACCTGCCACACGTCGACTTCACTTGTACTGTTCGCTAACTCAGGTTCTCGACAACTTAAGTGATGAAAAGTAGAACACTTATACATATGGCTTTATTAAGTGAATGAGAATTATGCACTCACTCTACAGTGAAAAGTGCACTGAAGTTAAAATGGGGGAAGGAGTAAACATAGATGGTTGTTTGGTTATATTGTTGATCGCACATGCCAAGTGTTGTTGTAATAGAGGTAAAATGGTGCTATAGATTTTAGGGTGGGTAGTATTACTGGTAAGTTATAAGAAAAAATTATGGATATTAAGGTGGGCAGTATTAGTAGTATTTGATGATGAATATGTTGTGAAGCTATGTCTCGGTCACGTTACAAGCTCAAAAAAGAGTCGCGCTACAGATTGGGAGTCGCGCTACAGATTCCACATGTTTGCGAAGTCGATTCCGATATGGCTCTGCACGTTTGCCATCAAGTTTGGCCATACTTGGTGATCAATTCTTAAGATACTCACAAATGTTGGAAACATATTTAATATTTGGTTGTTAATGTTTTCAATTTCTCTGCGAGATAAGTCTGCCGATTCTTTCTCACAAAGTAATTTAATGGTTCGACAATATCGGGTAGAAGAAGGCCGATTGTTTTTCCATAAAACTGTCGGTCCTTTCTGCACTATCAATGGTACCATACAAGTTGAAAAAAAATATTGATCTATCATGTCTCCATCGAAATCATTAAATTTTTGCCTGTAAGTAGAATGGCCGCTGCTGCCATCACATCCCCATTTGTAGGTAGCAATATGGTTTTGAAAACTTCCTGGGTGTGTGTGCTTCAATAATCCTAGCAATCGTATGGTCCACTAAGCTTTGTAATGGTATTTCAGCGAAATAATCAGTGACCGTGATGACACCAGGATATCATTTTTTCGCACAACTCAGTTTGTCGTAGCATGGATATATATCGGCGTTTTGCCATTTAGCGGCTCTCTTTGACAAATTCCATGTGTACTTGGAAGAAGCTTCTTTCGTGTCGGCGGGTCGTAATTTTAGCATGCTTGCCAATGTGTCGCACTGTTTCCACAGAGGCGTTGCAAGTGCTTCTTGGCGCCGCACCGCTTGATCTTGAAGTGAGATGTAGGGCTATCATGTATAAGCTTAAGTGTGGCTTACAGTTGGATGAGGATGATTGGCTCAGGCGTTCTGATTTGGTGGATGGGGAAAGTAGGCGGTACATCACTATCCTTCGGGAGTGTGTTGTTGATAGATGGAGGACGAGGTGGACGAACAGTGACAAAGGGAGGGTGACGTACGAATTTATTCGTCACGCAACGTTCGTAGTGGACCGGCCAGACTTTCGTTTCGGCTTAAGTTCTGGTTTCTTACTGACGGTGCATGGTTCTCTCAATGCGTTTCTGAATAAAAGAGGCCTGTCCCAGACGGATTTATGTGGGTGCGGGATGACTGAGGACTGGAAACATATAATGACGGAATGATGACATTAGAGATTTAGCAAGTATGGGTATATCGAATGGAGGGGCGGGGTGGGATTTCAGTAGGGCTCTTGAAGACGATCGGATCTTTAGTTCACCACTTTTGAAGCACTCATTTTACACCCTTATACAAGCTGCAGCTAGCAGCTATAAACAATGCTTCTGATGGCACATCTTCAGAAAGGCCTGACAATTTCCTGACTTGCGTTTTGTTTTGAAACACTCAGAAATATCTTTTTGTGGACGTCCAATAATTTCGGAAGATAATCTTTCAAGATAAACCTAGTGACAGATACAGACAGCGTGCTAAGGATCTGGAAGGAGCATTTTGAAAAATTTCTGGTATCAAATAGTAGCAGTGAAGTGGATACCCAGAACCGATAATAGATTACGGTATAGAGTGTATACCACCTAGCCAAGATGAAGTCAGAACAGCAATCAATCGGCTGAAGAATAATAAAGCAGCAGGTGCCGATGGGTTAGAAGCCGAACTATTCAAGACTGGTGGTCAGATGCTGGTAAGAAGCATGCACCAGCTGATAAGTACAGTTTGGTTAGAAGAATGCATGCCTAATGAGTGGAACCTCAGGATCCTGTGTCCCGTGCACAAAAAACGAGACAAGACGATATGTGCCAACTATAGAGGAATAAGTCTCCATCCCATCGCATATAAAGTGCTATCCAGCGTACTGTGTGAACGACTGATGCCAATGATCAATGACATTATTGGACCATACCAATATGGCTTCAGACCTGACAAATCCACCTTTGACCAGATTTTCACTCTGCGCCAAATCCTGGAAAACCCCACGAAAAACACATCGACACATACCACCTATTCGTCGACTGTAAAGCCGCATTCGCCAGCCCTATCCGTTCGGAGGTGTTTAAAGCCATGTCTGTGTTCGGCATTCCTGTAAAATTAATTCGGCTATGCAGGATAACTTTAACAGGCACAAGGTCAGCAGTTAAATTCGGAAAGCAACTCTCGGAGCCCTTTAATACCGAACGAGGATTAAGACAAGGTGATAGGTTGTCGTGTGACCTTTTTAACATCCTGCTGGAAAGGCATCCTAAGAAAGGCAAAAGTGAACAGAAATTGCACTCTGTAGACCAAACAACACATGTTACTCGCCTACGCCGATGACATCGACATAACGGGTCGAACATTGAGAGCGGTAACAGCCACCTTTGAACAAATTGCGAAGGAGTCAGCCAAAGTGGATTTGGCAGTAAACGGCGAGAAGACCAAGCTGATGGTATCAACGCGCAAGACGTCCAGTAGACTCGGACCAACTGTGGAACTTGAGAACTACAGCTTCGAGGTAGTTAAAGACTTTATATACCTTGGTACCGCCATAAGTAAAACGAATGACATCACTTTTGAAATTTGGAGAAGGATAGTGATGGCCAACCGATGCTACTATGGTCTGAGCAAACAAGTTAAAAGCAAGGCCACCTCCCTCCAGACCAAACTCACACTTTACAAGACGCTGATACTACCCGTGCTGTTAAAATGGATCATAAGCATGGGTTCTTGCGCAAGCAGATGAGACAGCTCTTGGGGTTTTTGAAAGAAAAATTCTCCGAAAGATCTACGGGCCGATCTGCGTCGACGGTGAATATCGGCGTCGAATGAACCACGAACTTTACCATTTATACGCGGACATCGACATAGTCAGTCGTATTGAGCTGCAGCGACTACGGTGGCTAGGTCATGCTGAACGGATGAATGAGAATGCCCCAGTTGAAAAGGCATATATAAACGAGTCTACTGATGGTTCTTGTAGAAGGGGAAGGCCACGAATTAGATGGAAATACCAAGTAGAAAACAACATCTTGGAACGTGGTCTTCCAAATTGGTGGATTTGCGCATAAGACCGACGCGCTTGGAAATCTTTTTTAAGCTCGGCTTATGGAATAACCGTTCTGTAACAAGCCAGCTAAGTAAGTAAGTAAGTTATCAAAAACAATAGGTGTCTTCATTGGACCGAACCCATCCTACATGCAAAATTTCGTCAAGACTGGTCATAATTGCGACTGTGTATCGTGTTCACCAAATATAATGGACAGACGGACGTACGGAAGGAGGGACACACATGTCAAGATCGACTCAGCTAGTCGAGATATGACGATCGGTATACTTAAGGGTGGATCTAGGGCCAATATTTCGCCGCTTTACAAACTCTTGGGGCTGCACAAAGCTACAATACCCTGACAACATAGTTGTGTAGGGTATAAAAATCTACGCCTTGGTGAAGACCTTAGAGAAATATTTTTTAAAAAATCCACCCCTTGGTGAAGACCTTAGAGAAATATTTGTTAAAAAATCCACCCCTTGGTGAAGATTTTAGATATTTTTTTTAAATCCTCGCCTTTGGTAAGACATTTTCGTTAAACCTCCACGCCTGTCTATAGGCCCTGATAAATTAATTTTAAAAATCCACGCCTTTGCTAAGACCTTTTTGTTAAACCTCCACGCCTGTCTATAGGCCCTGATAAATTAATTTTAAAAAATCCACGCCTGTCTATAGGCCCTGAAAAATGAATTTTAAAAATCCACGCCTGTCTATAGGCCCTGAAAAAGATAATTTTAAAAATCCACGCCTGTCTATAGGCCCTGGAAAAATTAGTTTTAAAAATCCAAGCCTGTCTATAGGCCCAGAAAATTGAATTTTTAAAATCCACGCCTTTCTATAGGCCCTGAAAAATTGATTTTAAAAATCCACGCCTTTCTATAGGCCCTGAAAAATGAATTTTAAAAATCCACGCCTGTGTATATAATTCCTAAATTGAAAAAAAATATATTTTATGTTCCCACCCTCTTATATGTTGCCCTATTGTCCTTCTTTCCTGACACACTGACATGTTAATATCTGTATTTATTCAATAACGAAAAAAATAAACATATTTAAAAATCCATTAATTTCATATTGAGGGGAGGATTTTAAAAATCCACGCCAGTCTATAGGCCTTGAAAAATTAATTTAAAAAAATCCACACCTGTGTATAGGCCTGAAAATTTAATTTTAAAAATCCAAGCCTGTCTATAGGCCCAGAAAATTGAATTTTTAAAATCCACGCCTTTCTATAGGCCCTGAAAAATTAATTTTAAAAATCCACGCCTGTCTATAGGCCCTGGAAATTGAATTTTAAAAATCCACGCCTATGTATATAACTCCTAAATTGAAAAAAAAAATTATATTTTATGTTCCCACCTCTTATATGTTGCCCTATTGTCCTTCTTTCCTGACACACTGACATGTTAATATCAGTATTTATTCAATAACGAAAAAAATAAACATATTTAAAAATCCATTAATTTCATATTTACGGATGGTGGGGGGGGGGGGGGGGGGGGGGGTGGTGTCTTCTCATCACCCCCCTCCCCTAAATATGAAATTAATGGGGCTATAATTCAAACAAAACTTCTGATTATTTTCGATATCATCATCAACTACTCAACGATAATTTTGAAATAATCATTTTAAATTACATGTTAATCCCCAATGGGCATTCAATTGACATGATTACCCCCCCACCCCTTTGTAACCATTCCGATGATGAATTGACAAACCAACTACAACATGGAAAAAAAAACATCTTGTAATATTTTGAAATCAATTATCGCAATAAATAGTTCTGTTTACAACAACAAAAAATACTTTCACATATCACATTAACACACACACACATATATATGACAGCAACAACTACCAGCAATAAATCAGTTAATTTTAATGATGAAAATAACAGGCATGGAAAAAAAATTTTGGACAGAGTTGGGGGGTTTAGAGGGGTTAATATTAATTTTAAAAATCCACGCCTGTCTATAGGCCCTGAAAAATTAATTTTAAAAATCCACGCCTGTCTATAGGCCCTGAAAAATTAATTTTAAAAATTCACGCCTGTCTATAGGCCCTGAAAAATTAATTTAAAAAAATCCACGCCTGTCTATAGGCCCTGAAAAATTAATTTAAAAAAATCCACGCCTGTCTATAGGCCCTGAAAAATTAATTTAAAAAAATCCACGCCTGTCTATAGGCCCTGAATAATTAATTTAAAAAAATCCACGCCTGTCTATAGGCCCTGAAAAATTAATTTAAAAAAATCCACGCCTGTCTATAGGCCCTGAAAAATTAATTTAAAAAAAATCCACGCCTGTCTATAGGCCCTGAAAAATTAATTTAAAAAAATCCACGCCTGTCTATAGGCCCTGAAAAATTAATTTAAAAAAATCCACGCCTGTCTATAGGCCCTGAAAAATTAATTTAAAAAAATCCACGCCTGTCTATAGGCCCTGAAAAATTAATTTAAAAAAATCCACGCCTGTCTATAGGCCCTGAAAAATTAATTTAAAAAAATCCACGCCTGTCTATAGGCCCTGAAAAATTAATTTAAAAAAATCCACGCCTGTCTATAGGCCCTGAAAAATTAATTAAAAAAAATCCACGCCTGTCTATAGGCCCTGAAAAATAAATTTTAAAAATCCACGCCTGTGTATAGGCCCTGAAAAATAAATTTTAAAAATCCACGCCTGTCTATAGGCCCTGAAAAATTAATTTTAAAAATCCACGCCTGTCTATAGGCCCTGAAAAATTAATTTTAAAAATCCACGCCTGCCTACAGGCCCTGAAAAATTAATTTCAAAAATCCACGCCTGTCTATAGGCCCTGAAAAATAAATTTTAAAAAATCCACGCCTGTCTATAGGCCCTGAAAAATGAATTTTAAAAATCCACGCCTGTCTATAGGCTCCGAAAAAATGAATTTTAAAAATCCACGCCTGTCTACAGGCCCTGAAAAATTAATTTTAAAAATCCACGCCTGTCTATAGGCCCTGAAAAATTAATTTTAAAAATCCACGCCTGTCTATAGGCCCAGGAAAATGAATTTTAAAAATCCACCGCCTGTCTATAGGCCCTGAAAAATTAATTTTAAAAATCCACACCTGTCTATAGGCCCTGAAAAATTAATTTTAAAAATCCACGCCTGTCTATAGGCCCTGGAAAATTAATTTTAAAAATCCACGCCTGTCTATAGGCCCTGAAAAATTAATTTTTTAAAATCCACGCCTGTCTATAGGCCCTGAAAAATTAATTTTTTAAAATCCACGCCTGTCTATAGGCCCTGAAAAATTAATTTTAAAAATCCACGCCTGTCTATAGGCCCTGAAAAATTAATTTTAAAAATCCAAGCCCCTGTCTACAGGCCCTGAAAAATTAATTTTAAAAATCCACGCCTGTCTATAGGCCCTGAAAAATTAATTTTAAAAATCCACGCCTGTCTATAGGCCCTGAAAACTTAATTTTTTAAAATCCACGCCTGTCTATAGGCCCTGAAAAATTAATTTTAAAAATCCACGCCTGTCTATAGGCCCTGAAAAATTAATTTTAAAAATCCAAGCCCCTGTCTACAGGCCCTGAAAATTAATTTTAAAAATCCACGCCTGTCTATAGGCCCTGAAAAATTAATTTAAAAAATTTACGCCTGTCTATAGGCCGTGAAAAATAAATTTTAAAAATCCACGCCTGTCTATAGGCCGTGAAAAATAAATTTTAAAAATCCACGCCTGTCTATAGGCCGTGAAAAATAAATTTTAAAAATCCACGCCTGTCTATAGGCCGTGAAAATTTAATTAGAAAAATCCACGCCTGTGTATAGGCCCTGAAAAATTCATTTTAAAAATCCACGCCTGTCTATAGGCCCTGAAAAATTAATTTTAAAAATCCACGCCTGTGTATAGGCCCTGAAAAATTCATTTTAAAAATCCACGCCTGTCTATAGGCCCTGAAAAATTAATTTTAAAAATCCACGCCTGTCTATAGGCCCGCCATTAGTTTGTTTTCTTTTCTTTTTTTAATTTAATTATTTTTATTTTCAATCCACCCTAAGGTAGTAGAAATGCCCTCCAGACATTACCATTTGCCGCTTTTTCTCTACTTTTGACTTCATTGGAATTGTACGGCGGTTGGTTGTTCATGCATGTGTGTGGGTATGCGTATGTGTGTATGTGAGTGTCCATTTTTTTTCCTCCGTTTCGAATCTATCTACAATCGTTGTTGTACCGACATTCCATACGATTTGTGGTCGGGCAAATGAGGTCAATTAAAAACGTATTAAATGCATACTTCCATCCGACATTATACAGCTCCGACACATATCCGCACACGCAGACACACACACATTCCCCTACGAGCCTGGACATCACTGAGCGAGCCCCGGAGTATTTCAACAAGGCCAGACCAACATCCAACAGCAACAACAACAATAACAGCAATAATATTTACATTTAAACCACAAAAATTATGTTAAATATATGAATTGAGTTGAGTTGAGACAGTGAAACGATGAACTCTGTCTCTCTGACCCAGGATGGTCAGTGTGTGTGTGTGTGCATCCAAGGTGAGGGGAAGGGGGAGGCCCAAAGAAGATAGTCAAGTGTTTGTGGAACAATAAAAATAAGGAAAACCACAGTGACGGAGGAGAGAAGGCAGAGTGCTGCGGAATTGATAATTGTGATACCGAACTTTTAACAATGTGTGGGCGAGGTTGTGTTTGTGTGTGTGTCACATACATGTTGCCATGTATGGACATTTGAATGCCAATGGATTCTTAATAAGCTGTCAGAGATATTTTGCAATTAAAATGAAGAGATAAATTAAATGTTATTAGAAAATATGCACAGCGTAATGGATTAGGTCTAGAATTATGTGTGTTAAGTTTCCTGAAAATCGGTTCAGATTTAGATATAGCTTCCATATATATTTTCGTCCGATTTAATGTAAATGGTGCACCAAAGACCCTATATATGTTTCGATTTGCACGAAATTTTGCACAGCGTAATGAATTAGGTCTAGAAAGATGTGTGTTAAGTTTCGTGAAAATCCGTTCAGATTTAGATATAGCTTCTATATCTGGCCAAATGACAAATTTAGTATCGGCTGCAGAATGACATGTTAATGGATCCAATTTCATTTTTCTGGTTCTTTAAAAATACGGCGTTTGTTAGGATTCATCTGCTGAATATACCCAATGTGGTGAAGGATATCATATAGTCGGCCCCGTCCGACTTTACTGCTTTCCTTACTGGTTTAAAATTAATTTTTCAGGGTCTTTTTCAGAGGTAACAGACAGGCGTGATTTTTTTTTTCAAATTTATTTTTCATGACCTACAATTAGGCGTGGATTTTGTTTTCAAATTTATTTTTCATGGCCTACAATTAGGCGTGGATTTTTTTAAATTTATTTTTCATGGCCTACAATTAGGCGTGGATTTTTTAAACATATTTTTCTGAGGCCTATATTTAGGCGTGGATTTTTTAAACATATTTTTCTGAGGCCTATATTTAGGCGCGGATTTTTTAAACATATTTTTCTGAGGCCTATATTTAGGCGTGGATTTTTTAAACATATTTTCTTGAGGCCTATATTTAGGCGTGGATTTTTTAAACATATTTTTCTGAGGCCTATATTTAGGCGCGGATTTTTTAAACATATTTTTCTGAGGCCTATATTTAGGCGTGGATTTTTTAAACATATTTTTCTGAGGCCTATATTTAGGCGTGGATTTTTTAAACATATTTTTCTGAGGCCTATATTTAGGCGTGGATTTTTTAAACATATTTTCCTGATGCCTATATTTAGGCGTGGATTTTTTAAACATATTTTTCTGAGGCCTTTATTTAGGCGGGGATTTTTTAAACATATTTTTCTGAGACCTATATTTACGCGTGGATTTTTTAAACATATTTTTTTGAGGCCTATATTTACGCGTGGATTTTTTAAACATATTTTTCTAAGGCCTATATTTAGGCGTGGATTTTTTAAACATATTTTTCTGAGGCCTATATTTGGGCGTGGATTTTTTAAACATATTTTTCTTTTTTTTCAAATTTATTTTTCATGTCGATTTTTTTTAAACTTATTTTTCATGATCCACAGTTATTCTCATTTTTAATTATACCCCCTCTGCCAATCTGCACTGACCGCATTATCATAAGAAAAATAATTAAATTGTCTTTTTAGTTTTAATTAATTATTGTTCTTTCAATTATTTTATCATAAATCTTCGGGCCGTCATATATGTAATTATTAATCAATTAAATTGCAAAGGCAAAATGAAATATTTATGATGTCCGTCCACACACACACACACCCTTTGTCTTTTGTGTCATAAAGGGTCATGTGGACACACACACACACACACACTGCCACGTACTCATACCTCTATATACAGCTAGAAAAAATATAGAAATTATAAAAGCCAACAAATACGAACTTTAATGTATGGGCGGTGAGAGGTAATGAGAGGGTGGTGGTGCAGGATAAGCCAACCACAAAACTGTATGGGGTAGTCGGGGGTTTTGGTAGTTTTTTCTCATTGTGGTTTTCCTATAATTTGAGGACGATCAGGACTATCAGATTCATAAGAGTAGAGTTTGGAAAAAAATGTTTCAAAACAATCCATTCAATATTCCTGAATATTTTAAGGCCTATCAGCTCCTACGTATATCGTTTCAGCATAACACTCTCCTAAGGATCCACAATCGTTTCCTTAATTGTCACACTGCATGTCAATGTGATAATAATGTATTATTATCTGTGTTGTTGTTGTTGCTCTTGTCGTTCATTCATTGCGATATATTTAAACATATTTATTGGTTTTCTGGCTGACATGGTAAAGCATGTAAATATCCTGTTCGTATAAATGTCCTTACTATTTTTTGTTTTTTTGTTTGTTTGACAGCAACAATGTAAGAAGGCTGGCCTGAATGAAAGACAATGCAAACAAATGTTTGCAGTACATATTAAACACATCCATTTTATGAGCACACATAAATATAATGAAATATTTTTATTCATATACATACATCCATTTAACATGTTCTTCAATTTATGCCACATGCATAATTAATGTCGTGTGTGCCCCTTCGTCTATACTTAACAAGACATTAAATTCATAGACGAACTGTTGCGTGACTGGGTCCTGAACATCAACATGGACTTATTCATTCATTGGCGTCATTATCATCAATTCTAATATTCCATTAATGGCATTGCTTCATAAAAATATTTTTAAAAAATCCACGCCTAAATATAGGCCTCAGAAAAATATGCCTAAATATAGGCCTCAGAAAAATATGTTTAAAAAATCCACGCCTAAATATAGGCCTCAGAAAAATATGCCTAAATATAGGCCTCTGAAAAATATGTTTAAAAAATCCACGCCTAAATATAGGCCTCAGAAAAATATGCCTAAATATAGGCCTCAGAAAAATATGTTTAAAAAATCCACGCCTAAATATAGGCCTCAGAAAAATATGCCTAAATATAGGCCTCAGGAAAATATGTTTAAAAAATCCACGCCTAAATATAGGCCTCAGAAAAATATGTTTAAAAAATCCACGCCTAAATATAGGCCTCAGAAAAATATGTTTAAAAAATCCACGCCTAAATATAGGCCTCAGAAAAATATGTTTAAAAAATCCACGCCTAAATATAGGCCTCAGAAAAATATGTTTAAAAAATCCACGCCTAAATATAGGCCTCAGAAAAATATGTTTAAAAAATCCACGCCTCTCTATAGGCCTTGAAAAAATTATTTAAAAAATCCACGTCTCTCTATAGGCCTTGAAAAAAATTATTTAAAAAATCCACGCCTCTCTATAGGCCTTGAAAAAAATTATTTAAAAAATCCACGCCTCTCTATAGGCCTTGAAAAAAATTATTTAAAAAATCCACGCCTCTCTATAGCCTTGAAAAAAATTATTTAAAAAATCCATGCCTCTCTATAGCATTGAAAAAAATTATTTAAAAAATCCACGCCTCTCTATAGGCCTGAAAAAATTATTTAAAAAATCTACGCCTCTCTATAGGCCTTGAAAAAAATTATTTAAAAAATCTACACCTCTCTATAGGCCTTGAAAAAAATTATTTAAAAATCCACGCCTTTCTATAGGCCTTGAAAACAATTATTTAAAAAATCCACGCCTCTCTATAGGCCTTGAAAAAAATTATTTAAAAAATTCACACCTCTCTATAGGCCTTGAAAAAAATTATTTAAAAAATCCACGCCTAAATATAGGCCTCAGAAAAATACGTTTAAAAAATCCACGCCTAAATATAGGCCTCAGAAAAATATGTTTAAAAAATCCACGCCTAAATATAGGCCTCAGAAAAATATGTTTAAAAAATCCACGCCTAAATATAGGCCTCAGAAAAATATGTTTAAAAAATCCACGCCCCTCTATAGGCCTTGAAAAAAATTATTTAAAAAATCCACGCCTCTCTATAGGCCTTGAAAAAAATTATTTAAAAAATCCACGTCTCTCTATAGGCATTGAAAAAAATTATTTAAAAAATCCACGCCTCTCTATATGCCTTGAAAAAAATTATTTAAAAAATCCACGTCTCTCTATAGGCCTTGAAAAAAATTATTTAAAAAATCCACGCCTCTCAATAGGCCTTGAAAAAAATTATTTAAAAAATCCACGCCTCTCAATAGGCATTGAAAAAAATTATTTAAAAAATCCACGCCTCTCTATAGGCCTTTAAAAAAAATTATTTAAAAAATCCACGCCTCTCTATAGGCCTTGAAAAAAATTATTTAAAAAATCCACGCCTCTCTATAGGCCTTGAAAAAAATTATTTAAAAAATCCACGCCTCTCTATAGGCCTTGAAAAAAATTATTTAAAAAACCCACGCCTCTCTATAGGCCTTGAAAAAAATTATTTAAAAAATCCACGCCTCTCTATAGGCCTTGAAAAAAATTATTTAAAAAATCCACGCCTAAATATAGGCCTCAGAAAAATACGTTTAAAAAATCCACGCCTACATATAGGCCTCAGAAAAATATGTTTAAGAAATCCACGCCTAAATATAGGCCTCAGAAAAATATGTTTAAAAAATCCACGCCTAAATATAGGCCTCAGAAAAATATGTTTAAAAAATCCACGCCCCTCTATAGGCCTTGAAAAAAATTATTTAAAAAATCCACGCCTCTCTATAGGCCTTGAAAAAAATTATTTAAAAAATCCACGCCTCTCTATAGGCCTTGAAAAAAATTATTTAAAAAATCCACGCCTCTCTATAGGCCTTGAAAAAAATTATTTAAAAAATCCACGCCTCTCTATAGGCCTTGAAAAAAATTATTTAAAAAAATCCACGCCTCTCTATAGGCCTTGAAAATTTTTTTTTAAAAAATCCACGCCTCTCTATAGGCCTTGAAAAAAATTATTTAAAAAAATCCACGCCTCTCTATAGGCCTTGAAAATTTTTTTTTAAAAAATCCACGCCTCTCTATAGGCCTTGAAAAAAAATATTTAAAAAATCCACGCCTCTCTATAGGCCTTGAAAAAAATTATTTAAAAAATCCACGCCTCTCTATAGGCCTTGAAAAAAATTATTTAAAAAATCCACGCCTCTCTATAGGCCTTGAAAAAAATTATTTAAAAAATCCACGCCTCTCTATAGGTCTTGAAAAAAATTATTTAAAAAATCCACGCCTCTCTATAGGCCTTGAAAAAAATTATTTAAAAAATCCACGCATCTCTATAGGCCTTGAACAAAATTATTTAAAAAATCCACGCCTCTCTATAGGCCTTGAAAAAAATTATTTAAAAAATCCACGCCTTCTATAGGCCGTGGAAAAAATTATTTAAAAATTCCACGCCTTCTATATGCCGTGGAAAAAATTATTTAAAAAAATCCACGCCTTCTATAGGCCGTGGAAAAAATTATTTAAAAAATCCACGCCTGTCTGTAGGTCTCGAAAAAAATTATTTAAAAAATCCACGCCTGTCTGTAGGTCTCGAAAAAAATTATTTAAAAAATCCACGCCTGTCTGTAGGTCTCGAAAAAAATTATTTAAAAAATCCACGCCTCTCTATAGGCCTTGAAAAAAATTATTTAAAAAATCCACGCCTCTCTATAGGCCTTGAATTTTTTTTAATTCCACTCCTAATTGTAGGCAATGAGAAATCCAAAACTTTTCTTCCTCCTCTCGTATCACATAACAGCTGAAAGTCAATACCAATTGGCAATATTTCAATAAAAGTGAAAAAACAACAACAACATTAAAACATGAATAGTGAATAAATAATAATAGAACTGACTGAGTCTACACACAATAAACAATAGCTCCGAAATGGTGTGCGGTATGAATGTCATGGATAGACGACAAGAAAAACACAACACACACACACTCACTCTCCCCCACTCACTTTCACCCCATTGACATATGCAATATGATTTATGAGTGACAGTTAACTTAAGGAATTGGAATGGAATTACAAGGTGAGCTTGGAAGGATAGTCATACCCCAGGACGTTCACCAAAAGCCTTGTAAGGAAATGTGAGACTAAACAGGTTAGTAGTGTAAGATGAGCCTGTGTGGGTGGGTATTCGGTAAGTGCTTGGGGAATAAAAACGTGTGGTGGTGGCGATGTTAATGGTTGTGGGCGTAAAGGGGAAAAACCATGTGGGTGTGTTGTTGGGGTCAGGAATGTGTCTTGGGCAGGATGAGGGTCCATTTTTATTTGTTGTACCTAAGGAACATTATTACATAGCTATCTATTACTTGTACAAAGGAAATATATTTAGTCACACAATAATAAAAATATATACATGTCTACGGATGTGTGTCAGGGTGTGTAACATAATGTTTAGATGTATGGAATTTGTCATCCATGGTTGAACACTTATTTTACATGCCATAACACTTAACAGTCAGATGGGCATATTCGAAAATATGTCAAATATGAAATAGAAACAGTTTTTCAAGACCTACACGACTACATTAGGCGTGGATTTTTTAAAAAAAATTTTCCACAGCCTACTATTAGGCGTGGATTTTTAAAAATATTTTCCATAGCCTACTATTAGGCGTGGATTTTTAAAAATATTTTCCATAGCCTACTATTAGGCGTGGATTTTTAATATTTTCCATAGCCTACTATTAGGCGTGGATTTTAAAAAGTATTTTTTCATGGCCTACAAGTAGGCGTGGATTTTTAAAAGTATTTTTTCATGGCCTATTATTAGGCGTGGATTTTTAAAAAATATTTTTTCATGGCCTATTATTAGGCGTGGATTTTTAAAAAATATTGTTTCATGGCCTATTATTAGGCGTGGATTTTTAAAAGTATTTTTTCATGGCCTATTATTAGGCGTGGATTTTTAAAAGTATTTTTTCATGGCCTATTATTAGGCGTGGATTTGTAAAAGTATTTTTTTCATGGCCTATTATTAGGCGTGGATTTTTAAAAGTATTTTTTCATGGCCTAATATTAGGCGTGCACATTTTTAAAAGTATTTTTTCATGGCCTAATATTAGGCGTGCACATTTTTAAAAGTATTTTTTCATGGCCTAATATTAGGCGTGCACATTTTTAAAAGTATTTTTTCATGGCCTAATATTAGGCGTGCACATTTTTAAAAGTATTTTTTCATGGCCTAATATTAGGCGTGCACATTTTTAAAAGTATTTTATCATGGCCTATGATTTTGTTGTCTTTTTTATGATAAACCCCTTCCCCAAAGTCGACTTCTTATGCCTTTAAGAACATAATTACTATGAACTATTATCATAATTATATTGTTCTCTTCTTCTTTTTTTCCTGGTATCGAATTCCGTGGTCTATCAGATATCTTCATTACTGTGGCTTATTTGCTTTATTGAATTATTATTTGCCTTAAGGTAATAATTATTTGATTACTATATCAACTCTATTTGATTTCGTTTTTGGCTTGTGAATCTACCCCCATGACAACAAATATTTACTTTGATAAATGTTTTCATTTCGAAATCCCCACAAAAAAAGAAGAGGATGAAATATTCTCAAATGTCTCGGCATAATTAAAGTGTTGCTTTTTTCTAGTGATTTATATCTTCCCAGGTCATCATCATTGGGTTGTTTACCAATTTTTTTTCCATAACCTTGTATTTATTCAATAATTACTAGTTTTTCCTTTCAATTGATATGTTGTCATTACATGGTTTTGATATTTATTTGAAATCACTACTCTGATTGAATGAATGAGTGAGTGACTGACTGCCTGACTGTTTGACTGACTGATTGAGTGCGTGAGTGTTTGAATAACGTAATTACCATGATGAGATTTTAATTGCTTATACGACTGAACTTCATATGTATGTATATTTATTATATACATTTGCATTTGATTCCAATGCATATATACACATATATTTTTGTATTGAAATGATTTTTGATATATGTTTTATTGATGGCACTACCATCACACCCTCCCCCCCTACCTATGGTTTATTATATTTCAATATTCAATCTATAATATTTGTATACTGCTTTGACATATACTTTGGAAATTGCGAATTGATAACAAAAAAAAAAAAAAATAATGAAAAAAGAAAGATTTTTAAAAAATCCACGCCTACAAAATATTTTTTTTTTAAAAATCCACGCCTAAAAATAGGCTATAAAATATTTTTTTAAAAATCCACGCCTAAAAATGGACTCTAAAATATTTTTAAAAATCCACGCCTAAAAATAGGCTATAAAATATTTTTTTAAAATCCACGCCTAAGAATGGGCTATAAAATATTTTTTTAAAAATCCACGCCTAAAAATGGACTCTAAAATATTTTTAAAAATCCACGCCTAAAAATAGGCTATAAAATTTTTTTTAAAAAATCCACGCCTAAAAATAGGCTATAAACTATTTTCGAAAATCCACGCCTAAAAATAGGCTATAAAATATTTTTAAAAAATCCACGCCTAAAAGTAGGCCATAAAAAATATTTAAAAAAATCCACGCCTATACAAAATGTTGCACAACGTACTGAAGTTAGATATAAATTCTACACCAAACTCCCCAGGTGGGTCCGATTGGCACAAACTTTTACACAACGACCTGAACATACTATAACATAACTTGTGTGCAGGTTTTTTTGAAATCGGTTCAGATTTAGATATAGCTCCTAGATATAGTTTCATTCGATTTTAGTTAAATGCTACACCAACGTTTACCAAATTTTGTAGGAATTGGTTCCGATTTAGATATAGCTCCTATATATAGTTTCGTCCGATTTTAGTTAAATGGTATACCAGAGATCCAACGTTAGGCCGATTGACACAACATTTGGCACAACATACTGAAGTTAATAGAACCTAGTATGTGGAAAGTTTTGTTGAAATCGGTTCAGATTTGGATAGAGCTACCATATATATGTTTTCTCCCGATTTTAACACTAGAAAGACTGGAATTTTGTATATACCTATATTGCCTAAAATCGGTCAAAATGACCTCATTCTGAAAGAATTTTTATTGTGTAAATTTTTTTTTTAAACTTATTTTTTAATATTTTTTACATTATTTACAATCACACAAAACGTTTTTATACCCTCCTCCATAGTATGGAAGGTATATTAATTTTGTTTTTCCGTTTGTAACTCATGGAAATAATCATTTCCGACCCTATAAAGTATATATATTCTTGATCAGCGTAAAATTCTATGACGATATAACCATGTCCGTCTGTCTGTTGTAATCACTCTACCGTCTAAACGTCTTTTGTCTGCAGGCAGGTCAAGTTCGAAGATGGGCTTTATCGGTCCACGTTTAGGCATAGCTCCCATATAAGGTTACCCCCCAATTTTCGGTATTTTGAGGTTCTTCAGCGCGTTTTTCAACTGAGTTCGCTGAAAGTTGGTACATTGAGTTCTTAATGGGTAGCAAATCTCTCCACTAAAAATTATAAATATTGGTCCATATTTTCGGATAGCCCCCATATAAGGGTACCCCCAATTTTGCGGTATTTTGGGGGGTTTGATCGCATTTTTCGACCGAATTCGCTGAAATTCGTTACTTTGAGTTCTTATTGGGTAGCAAATCTATATACTAAAAATTATAAATATAGGTAAATTTTTTCGGGTAGCCCCCAATTTTCGGTATTTTAGGGTTCTTGAGCGCGTTTTTCAACCGAATTCGCTGAAATTTGGTACATTGGGTTCTTATTGGGTACCAAATATCTCTATTAAAAATTATAAATATTGTCATACTTTTTCTGGTAGCCCCCATATAAGGGTACCCCAAATTTTTCGGTATTTTGGGGGGTTTGATCGCATTTTTCGACCGAATTCGCTGAAATTCGGTACATTGGGTTCTTATAGGGTACCAAATTTCCTCACTAAAAATCATAACTATAGGTCCACCTTTTCTGGTAGCCCCCATATAAGGGTACCTCCCAATTTCCGCGTTTTGACCGGATTTTTTTTCACCGAATTGGCTGTAATTTAGTAATTTGAGTTCTTATTGGGTATCAAATCTCTCCACAAAAAATTATAAATATAGGCCCCCATATAAGTGTACCCCCAATTTTCGATATTTTGAGGTTCTTGAGCGCGTTTTTCAACCGAATTCGCTGAAAATTGGTATTTTGTAGTCGTATATGGTAGAAAATCTCCCCAGCAAAAACTAATATTTTATTAATTTCTCTTTCGATATGAGCTACATGATCGGAGTTGCAATGAAAAGGAAAGCCAGGGAGATACTACATTCCCACCACTATGCGACGCGTTTCGCCGTTGGTTAAGCGGCTCATCATGATCTTCGCCCTAAAAAGGCATAAAAACAAAACTCAAAAATTATTAATATTCACCCCTTTTTAGGGGTATTCCCCATATAACCCCCTTTTTTATATTAAAATAGTTATTTGATTTGTTTCGTGTGTTGCGGTTGTGTAGTCGTTACGGGGAATAGTCAATTTTTACCCTACAAAGACTATTTAGCCATCTTTTGTAAGCATTCCGCCTTCTAAAGATATTGTGATAAAAAACTCTAACATGACGATAATGAAATATATCGGCAGACATTTAGGCATCTCCTCAATATAGTTATACCTCCTGAAGGAGAGAATTGAGATAAACAATTAAAATACTGGGTTCAAAATTGGCATATACCGGTCATTTATTAGGCATAGCCCTCATATAATGATATCCCTAAATATTCATTATTTCCTACACTATGTAAACAATATTGGTCTCCCTTTAATCATAGCCTCATATAACTTTGTAATCTAAATTACAGTAGTTTGAGGATTTTATACTCTACCATGTATTTGGTGTACATAATGGTTTACATATCGGTACATGCCCACTTGTAGAATTATCTGTATATGTCCACTTTTTGGTATGTTCCCTATATTTTCATTGCATGTATCTGTTAGTATAGCTATGGTGGAGGGTATCCAAAGTTCGGCCCGGCCGAACTAAACGCCTTTTCACTTGTTATTATTTGTTTTCGGTGGGAGGGCTCTCGAGTTTCCTTTTTTGAAAAATAAGAGCGCGGACAAAATGTTCGAAAAAGAGTAAGTGTTTACTCTAAGAGTGAAATCGACGGGAAATATAAAATTTATTTTTCCCGATTTGAATGTTCGTTTGTGTTTCTAACCTAACCTGTGACAAGTTTCGATGAAATCGAATTCGATATAGCTTTTATATATATTTTTGTCCGAACTCCTCATGTTGATCAGATATTTATCCGTATAATCAAGAGGTGTCCGATTAATATTTGCTTTAAATCGATTTACATAATTTTGTCCCATTGTACGAAGTAACTTCTTATGTGACCAAATGCAAAATTTAGTATAGCTTGCAGAATGACATGTTTATGGATCCAATGTTATTTCACTGGTCCTTCAAAAATGCGACGTCTGTTAGGATTCATCTTTTGAATATACCCAAAGTGGTGACGGGTATCATATTGCCGCCCCCGTCCGACTTTACGGCTTTCCTTACTGGTTAATATTTATCTTTTTGTTTTTACTTTTTGAGATTATTTACCGAAAGTTTTTCTGATTAATTCACTTTTTGAAATTACAACTAATTTTTAAGCTCAAAACTTTTTGTTTGTTTTTAAAAAACTCTTTGAAAAATCTGTACAATCCTTAGTCCTTATTTTGCAATAATATTTCGATATCTTAATGAAGCTGTTTTTGAGTTCTTAATGAATGACGCACCTCTCATTTTTCTCCTCTCTCTCTTCTTTCCAGCTAATCATAATCAAAACATTTAGAAAAAAATTTACCGACAACAACACAACATCTTCTTCCTTGAGAACGAAATCAACATTCAACGAAAATCAAAATATTGGGCACACACACAGACACACATACAGAGTAAGTATCACCGTCACCACTACTACTACAACATCATCATATTTTCTATCCTTCTTTGTAAAATTTCCATAAAATATTCTAAGCCATTTTAAAAGCAACATTTAAGGATAATTAGCCCTGCGACAAAGGATGTGGTGTTTATGGTCCATAGCTGCTGGCACTCCACACCATGGGTGGGCGGCCGACCATAGATCTGGCCTTTCCGTTTTTAACTTTTGACTCGTGTCTTCTCAAAGTGTCGTCTTGCTGTTGTTTGCATTTATCGATGATGTTTATGACTGCTAATGACACTGTGACAGTTTTATGTTCGGCAGTGGAATAATTATCATTATTATTAGCTGCCGATGAAGACCGGCGGACAGACAGACAGACACACAGTCACTCATAATGTTTACGCGTTCATTAAAATGCGAACACAAAACTTCGTAATGGACAGCAATTAAAACGAGAGAAAATTAAGTAATTAACAAAAAAATTCTGCAAAATGATTGAACCTTGGAAAATTAATTTTAAAAAATCCGCGCCTTGGGAAGGACCTTAGAAAATTAATTTTAAAAATCCACGCCTTGGGAAGGACCTTAGAAAATTAATTTTAAAAAATCCACGCCTTGGAAAGGACCTTAGAAAATTAATTATAAAAAATCCACGCCTTGGGAAGGACCTTAGAAAATTAATTTTAAAAAATCCACGCCTTGGAAAGGACCTTGGAAAATTAATTATAAAAAATCCACGCCTTGGGATGGACCTTAGAAAATGAATTTTAAAAAATCCACGCCTTGGGAAGGACCTTAGAAAATTAATTTTAAAAAATCCACGCCTTTGGAAGGACCTTAGAAAATTAATTTTAAAAAATCCACGCCTTGGGAAGGACCTTAGAAAATTAATTTTAAAAAATCCACGCCTTGGGAAGGACCTTAGAAAATTAATTTTAAAAAATCCACGGCTTGGGAAGGACCTTAGAAAATTAATTTTAAAAAATCCACGCCTTGGGAAGGACCTTAGAAAATTAATTTTAAAAAATCCACGCCTTGGGAAGGACCTTAGAAAATTAATTTTAAAAAATCCACGCCTTGGGAATGACCTTAGAAAATTAATTTTAAAAAATCCACGCCTTGGGAAGGACCTTAGAAAATTAATTTTAAAAAATCCACGCCTTGGGAAGGACCTTAGAAAATTAATTTTAAAAAATCCACGCCTTGGGAAGGACCTTAGAAAATTAATTTAAAAAATTCCAAGCCTTGGGAAGGACTTTAAAAATGTTTTTAAAAAATCATAGCCTTTGCTGGGACCTTAAAAAATTATTTTTAAGTCTTCACGTCTTTTCCCCTCCCCTCATAAATGCGAATTATTGATTGCCTGCCAAAATTTTGCAATATCTTTTACTAATCCATCATTGAAATTGAGTAGAGAAGAAGAAGAAACATTTTCGATTTTTTGAAACATATGCGTTGATTTCCAATGGATCAAAAACGTATTGAAGAAAAACTCATTTGAATAACAAAGGAAAATAGTCCTGGAGGAGGGGTGGGGGGAAATCTTCTGTATTATTATTATTATTTTTTTTTTCGGTTTTTTAACGGATGATAGACAACTTCGGTGGTTGTTGATATATTAACCAATAACAAAAACAATGGGAAAAACAACAACAACCACATCATCGGTGACTGCCAAAAGTCACGTGTAAAAAGGAAACGGAAACCAAGTGGCACAAAATATGCCTATCAATAAACACGTCTTCAAGTAAATAAACGTTTGTGAGATACCAAGGGCGGCTATGAAGGTGTAGCTAGCTGCTGTCGAAGGTGAGTGTGTGGAGGTCGGGCGGGGTGGTTGTTTTACCCAATTTTTTCTTCTGTTATGGTATGTGGAGATCAGAGGATGTTGTTATTTGCTATCCGAAAAGGCATATCATGGAAATGACTCTGGGAGAGGGTTGGTGGGAAGGGTGGCTAGGGTGCTAGGATAAATGCTAATGGCAGTGTGTGTGGGAGTTTTGTGCGTAGCTGCAGAAATGATGATGAGGGTAGCGTCGCCGTCGCCTTGTACGTGAAGTGAAAAGAAGCATATCGCCGCTCACTCGCTTAAAAGCCCAAGTAAATGTAATTGCTTATAAAATATGCAAACCACAATTTCAAGCCATTATCAAACATGGTTAAATAACCGCACGATGACTTCGGCAACAAGCGCAGAAGAAGAAGAAGTTAAAAGCTATGAAGGCCGTGGCAGTGGTGGGATGCTGGCTGATAGCAGCTGTTCTGTTTTCTTCTAGAGAAGCAACAGAAGTCATCCCGACATCGAATCAGCCTGCCCTGCCATCCAGCCAGCCTATGATGATTATGTTCATGGTAGGCAGCAGCAAAAGTGCCAACATTAGATGAATGGCAATTTGCCATCATCATGAAAGCCAAAGGTTGATCCTGGATGGTAGGCAGAGGTACAGGGGATGTTCTAAACTGGGCGTCTTTAAAACGTCTTTGTCTATGTTTACCTTAATAGCAATCCTTTAGAAATCCCAACCCAGCTATTATTATTGGCAGCATAATATTGATGGCAAAGAGAGCGAGGCTGCCACTTTAATCTTACTTTCAATACCGAACATTGCGAAAGTAATCGCTCAAAGTCATGGAAAAATTGTGGAGGATGAATGAAAGCATAGCTGGCAGAAATTTCGCATCAACCACACTTTAACACCAACGCAATATTTGTATTTTAAAAATTATATCGATATCAATTTAAAAAAAAAATTATATTTTTCTGGGGGTCTTAGCAAAGGCGTGAATTTTTCCCTCCGTCCGTCTGTCCATTATAAGTTGCAAACACGATACAGGTCACAGTTATGGACCAATCTTCATGAAATTTTGCATGTAGGATGGGTTCGGACCAATGAAGACCCCATTTTTTTTTTTGGTAAAGATCGGTTAATATTTAAGGGATGAAATGGACCAAATACTTAATTTTTATCCGATATGCTGGTCGCTCCAGAGACCGCAATTATGTCCCTAAGTTCGCGAAATTTTTACATGGAAAAGGGGATCGGGCCAAAGAATAAGCATGGCTGTTTTGATAAAGATCGGTATATATTTTGTGGGTCAAACGGACCCTGACTTTTGGGTGAAAAATTACAAAATTTGAATTCTATAGCGTAGATCCAGGATGAGTTGTTGGCCTTTAAATAGATACCAATTATATTGTCGTATGTACTCGGATGTGGGAGTTACAGTTAAATATTTACAGGTGCTTACGTATTTAGATATTATTTAGTAACCCATTACCACACTGGAGGACGGAAATATTGCGATGATCGCTTTGAAATGTTCCATAAGATTCCAGATACGGTCAAGGACAACGCCTATAATTTTCGGCAATGCTCGCATAATAATTTTGGGATAATTTTTTGTGTTTCTATAGGCCACAATTGAAAGCCGAACATCACAACACACGGTGAAGGGAATCTGAACAAGTAATATTTGTTGACCTCTAGTCCGTTAAAAGGGTACAAATGTCGCGAAATATTGCCCAAGATCAGAATGTAGAACCGCACAAAGTTAGATTTTCGTGGAATTTGTGTATAGTATCACATGGTCGGCCCCGTCCGGCAATACTGCTCCACTCACTGGTTTTATTTGGGCTTTTTGCATTTTTCTGCCTTTTCCCCTTTCACTTTCCATTTTTCTCCGTTCTGCGTCAGCTATTCAAACCCTGCAATTAAGGTCGACATGCAAAATGCAAAACCACAAAATATTTCACGATTTTTTTTTTTTTTTTTTTTGTTTCTTACCAACTACAAGGATTAGCACTCAGCCATTTGGAGGAGAATATGAATGGACATGCATGAAATAAATGTTTGCGATGTCTGTCCTCTCCTCACCACATATATAAATTTTATTGCGGGACAATCACGTTGACATATCTAGACCACAAGACTTCCGTAATAATTTAATGATCACTCTCCGCATATTTCGGGACGTAGGGAAATTTTCTTTCACTTCAAGGATGTGTGTGTGTGTGAGGGGTGTGATGGTAGTGTGAGTGTGTACATTTGAGGTTTAATGATTACTACAAAATTATTTTTCCCCTATTCGAATAAAGTTTTCCCATTTCTATACCGAAAAAAAAAATCGGAGAAAAAAAACAAAACTATTGAAGTTCCCTTCCACAGAGAAACTTTCCTAATATCAAACTAATTTAGTTAGCAAATTATAATTTTTAGATTAGGCAAATTATAACTTTGCTTTGGCATACTACTGACGAGACAAACACACACACAAAAGTAGAACGACAGACATTCAGTCACTCACTCAGTCAATGTGATGTGATGCCATGCTGAAGCGCCGGGAAAGCGAAGAAACCTCAAAATAACTTACAAGCACTTTAACTTAACTACTCAATTGCCTTGATGATCCAGCAGCAGGAGCAGCTTGATGAACCCCCCTCCTCCATCCCCCTCCTAATTCAAGATGACAACTCTTTCGGAGCTTTGTTTTCTTCTTTATTAGTAGGATGGTTGGCAAGGGTAGGGTAGAGAAGAGACCATGAATTTATATCATATGTTGTGTATCTTGAATGTGTTGGGTGAAAGGGGAAGGGGGTTGAATTTCTAAGTGCAGAACAATTTCCTGACAATTGCTGAGAATATGTCAATTTTGTGGTTTGCAAGCATAACTTTATTCTATCACTCCCCTCTCCCTCCCTTCCCTGGAAAACCATAAGTTATACATTTCCATACTGCCAGGGAAAATATGTGAAAATAATGTTTGATTGTGAGACGGACAGACAGACAGAAAGACATATGTCGGTATATAATTGAAATAAAAACCAAGAAGAGGATGGAGATGTGTTAGGAATTTTTGAGGACAACTTCAGTTTTACTTTCACATTCTGTCGGAATTTATTTAACCACCCCTCATTTACCACCACCCATCCATCCCTTTTCCATAATATTAATTTTCTTTTGCGGTTCATCATATGTGCCTGGCTGAGGTCGGCTTGGATAAACTTAACTTTAATTAGTTTAAATGTCTGTACAGATGATGACAATTTAAGGATGTCGTCTTTTGGTATTCAAATAATATTGAGGAAGAGGAACATTAAGTATTTATAGGGCATGAAAAAATATTTTTTAAAATCCACGCCTACTTATAGACCATGAAAAACAATTTTTTTAATCCACGCCTATTTGTAGGCTATGAAAATATATTTTTTTAAAAGCCACGCCTATTTATAGGCCATGAAAAATATTTTTTAAAATCCACTCCTATTTATAGGCAATGAAAAAAAATTTAATCCCACGCCTATTTATAGGCCATGAAAAAATATTTTTTTAAAATCCACGCCTATTTATAGGCCATGAAAATATATTTTTTTTAAAATCCACGCCTACTTATAGGCCATAAAAAATATTTTTTTTAAAATCCACGCCTATTTATAGGCCATGAAAATATATTTTTTGAAATCCACGCCTATTTATAGGCCATGAAAAATATTTTTTTAAAAGCCACGCCTATTTATAGGCCATGAAAAATATTTTTTAAAATCCACGCCTATTTATAGGCAATGAAAAAAATGAATTCCACGCCTATTTATAGGCAATGAAAAAAAATTTAATCCCACGCCTATTTATAGGCCATGAAAAAATATTTTTTAAAATCCACGCCTTAAACTAGACCTAAAAAAATATTTTTTAAAATCCACGCCTATTTATAGGCCATGAAAAATATTTTTTAAAATCCACGCCTATTTATAGGCCATGAAAATATATTTTTTGAAATCCACGCCTATTTATAGGCCATGAAAAATATTTTTTGAAATCCACGCCTATTTATATGCCATGAAAAAATATTTTTTAAAATCCACGCCTATTTATAGGCCATGAAAAAATATTTTTTTTAAATCCACGCCTTTTTATAGGCGGTATATATAGAGGTGGGGTGGCGCAGGGCATGATAGATACCAAGCAACGGCTCTGATTGGCTTTAACATGGCGAAGCCCAGGCTTATCTTGGTCCCTCTTTCATCTCAATTGTGGACACTGACCTCACCGCGGTGCCACCTGGGGAGCAATTCTCATCATCCGATGAAATAGTGAGCTAATATGTGCCGCAAGTTCACCCATAAGAACTATAAAAAAAATGGGTTGAGGCGTCGGGTTAGTTGCCCATACTCGGAAAACCCAACCTACTATGAAAAAGCTAAGAAAAAGAAAACCAAACCCCCCTAATGTTGACGACCCCCGTAAACGTATAAATGACCACGATCAGCGAAACTGCACTTCGCAGTGTTCGCTTTGGCGGATGTACCCAAGAAGTGCAAAGCCGATATTATTGCCTTACAGGAAATGCGATGGAAAGGGACAGGCGTAAGTAAATCAGACCATTACGCCCTGTATTATAGCTGCCATGAAACGAGACATGAATTTGGCTGCGGATTTATGGTTAACAGGAGAATAAAATACCTCGTCTCCAGATTCACTCCAGTAGATGAGCGAATTGCTATAATCCGTATAAAAGCGAAGTTCTTCTACATCAGTCTCATTTGCGCCCATGCTCCGACCGAAGATAAAGATGAACAGACCCCAAAGACATATTTTACGAGCGCCTAGAAACATCATATGACCGTTGCCCTGGCCATGACATTAAAATTCTGCTAGGAGATTTTAATGCAAAAATCGGAAGAGAAAATATCTTTGGCCCCACAGTCGGAAAATTCAGCCTTCATGAAGAAACATCAGACAACGCGGCATGAGGTTGATTGACTTCGCGGCAGCAAAAAACATGGTAGTTAGCAGCACCAGATTGAAGCATCTCGATATACACAAAGCCACCTGGATCTCTCCTGATCAAGCAACGAGAAATCAAATCGATCATGTTGTGATAGACGGAAGGCATTCATTCAGTGTTTTAGACGTCCGATCGATCCCTGGAGCGAATATCGATACGGACCATTACCTTATGGCATCTAAGGTACGCACCCGTCTTAATTTAGCAGCAAAGGTGCGATCTAATGTAACACGGAAACTCGACATCGAAAAGCTGCAAACATAACAGGTAATCGAGGCCTTCTCCGCTCAACTTACCCATCTGCTTGAAGAAAGAACTTCTTATCCCGATAATAGTATAGAAGCACAATGGCAAAGAATTGCCCACTCCCTACAAACTGCAGCAAAATCAACACTTGGGTACCAAAAATCACCACCAAGAAACCCGTGGTACGATCAGGAGTGTCGTAATGCTACTGATGTGAAAAACCGTGCAGACAGTAGCAACACGTAACGTTATGGAGAATTATCAAGAGAATTATGGAGAATTATTAGAAACAAGAAAACTGTGAGCGTGAGCAAATCGAGATGTGCAGGAGTCAGAATGAAGTCCGCAAATTTTACCAACGAGTAAAACGCCAAAGCGAAGGCTTTGGTGCAGGCACATCTCCCTGTAGAGATGAAGTAGGAAATCTGATGACAGATACAGACAGTGTGTTGAGGATCTGGAAGGAGCATTTTGAAAAGCTTCTGGTATCAAATAGTGGCGTTGAAGAAGATACCCCAGAACCAATAAGAGATTATGGTATAGAGTGTATACCACCTAGCCAAGATGAGGTCATAAAATCAATTAATCGGCTCAAGAACAGCAAAGCAGCAGGAGCCGATGGGTTATCAGCCGAACTATTGAAGACTGGTGGCCAGATGCTGGTCAGGAGCGTGCACCAAAGGAATGCATGCCCAATAATTGGAACCTCAGCATCCTGTGTCCCGTGCACAAAACAGGATACAAGACAAGATATTTGCCAACTATAGAGGAATAAGTCTCCTTCCCATCGCATATAAAATGATGTTCAATGTGCTGTGTGAACGATTGAAGCCAATGTCAATGACATTATTGGACCATACAAATGCGACTTCAGACCTGGGAAATCCACCATTGACCAGATTTTCACTCTGCTCCTGGAAAAGACCCACGAAAAACACATCGACACATTCCACCGATTTGTCGACTATAAAGCCGCATTAGACAGCCCTATCCGTTCAGAAAATGGAACATTTATACGGCTATGCAGGATAACTTTAACTGGCACAAGATCAGCAGTTAAAGTCGGAAAGGAACTCTCGGAGCTCTTTAATACCGACCGAGGATTTAGACAAGGTGACAGTTTGTCGTGTGAAATTTGTAACATGCTGCTGGAAAAGATCATTCGAGAGGCAAATGTGAACAGAAATGACACTCTGTACGTCAAACAACACATGTTACTCGCCTACGCCGATGACATTGACATAATGGATCGAACACTGAGAGCGTTAACTGTCACTTTTGAACAAATTGAGGAGTCTGAAGGAGTCTGACAGTAAACGGCGAGAAGACCAAGCTGATGGTATCAACGCGCAAGACGTCTAGTAGACTCGACCCAACTGTAGAACTTGAAAACTATAGCTTCGAGGTAGTCAAAGATTTTATATACCTTGGTACCGCCATAAATAAAACGAGTGACATTCGGTTTGAAATTCGGAGAAGGTTAGTGATGGCTAACCGATGCTATTATGGTCTGAACAATCAACTCCAATGCAAGGCCATATCCCGCCGTACCAAATTCACACTTTACAAGACGTTGATACTACCCGTGTTGTTATATGGATCTGAAGCGTGGGTACTTACGCAAGCATACGAGGCAGCTCTTGAAATGTTTGAGAGAAAAATTCTCCCAAAGATCTATGGGCCGATCTGCGTTGACGGTGAATATCGCCGTCGAGTGAACCATGAGTTGGAGCAGCTATTCTCGGACAACTCAAAAGCAAGGCCACCTCCCGCCAGACCAAACTCACACTCTACAAGACGCTGATACTACCCGTGATGTTATATGGATCTGAAGCATGGGTACTTACGCAAGCAGATGAGGCAGCTCTTGGAGTGTTTAAGAGAAAAATTCTCCGAAAGATCTATGCGTTGACGGTGAATATCGCCGTCGAATGAACCATGAGTTGGAGCAGCTTTTCTCGAACATCGACATTGTTAGACTACGACTACGTTGGCTAGGTTATATTGTGAGAATGTATGAAGATGCCCCAGCCCAGAAGGTATATAAAATCGAACCAACTGATGCTTCACGCAGAAGGGGAAGGCCGCGAATAAGACGGAAAGACCAAGTGGAAGACAACATTGCCGAAAATGGTCTTTCAAATTGGAAAAAAACTGCGCAAAAATCGACGCGCCTGGAAATCTTTTTAAAGCTCGGCTTATGGTGGAAGGACCTTAGAAAAATATTTTTAGAAATTTTATACCTGTCGAAGGATGCCTTTATACACATCAAGTGTATTTTCCTTTTTTCATTATTCATTTACAATAACAACAACAATTCTTTTTTCTTCATCTAGAATTACTAATAGATATGAGTTGCTGTTGCTGTTCTTGTCGGAGTTCCATCGTTAGGTATGCATTTGTAATGAGCGATGGGGGTACCAATGAAAATTTAACTAGATTGGTGAGAGTGCCTGTGTTGACATGTGTCATAGATGTTCAGCCAGCCCCCACTCCACCTCCAACCGCATAGATCATTATTGCCGACAGACATCAGTCTGTATGTCCTTGTTGTTGGCTGGCTTTTTTATCCTTTCCCTGTATTTTTTTCCACTTCTTCTTAAGTAACGGAATTCATGTTTGTCTGACATTTCTAGCTTTCTGTCTTTCGTTCTTTCTGGTTACGCATATAATTTTTATTTGTTGCCTCCGAGTGAATGAGAGAAGCTGGCGAGAGGAAGCAGGGGTACCCCGCCACGAGTGGTATTAATATTTGTTTGACGACAGATTGTCACTCTGTATTAACGTGTATAATTCTCTTGTTTGAATGTGATGTCTATTTGTCTACTTGATGACGACTTAGTGTGTGTGTGTGTGTTCGGGTTCTTTTGCTACGTGAGTGTATAATTAAGTCTATGGCTGACTGTGTGTGTGTGTGTTTGTGTTTGTTAGTCCTTACAAAAGGCAACCTTTCACAACGATGAGCATTTAATTAGCGTACATAGCAAATGATTATGTTATCATAATTAAGTCAATGCCCAACACACACACACACACACACAGATGTTGAATGAACGTGCATGTATGTGTGTGTGCTTGTGTGTGTCTGTGTGGTAACATTTCAACTAACTTGGTTAACAATGTTATATGATAATCCATAGGCGCTTGTTTACATTACAGCAAAGATGCGTAGGGCAATAATAAGCTCAACTAGTTACATTTAGACTAAGTGGCTGATGGCGGTGGTCGGAAAGGGGGGGGGGGGGGGTGGAGGGTGGAGCATGGTGGGGCCACATGTTGGCTTTTAAGACTAATTGTTGTTCATCTTCTTCTTGTTGTAACAGTTATTGTTAAATTATGTAACATACGGTTAAATGTTGTGAGACGTCAAATAAAAATTTTCTTAATTAAATAATTTATTCAAAGAGGCCAGGCAAGGCTTACATCAAACATCAATAATCATTGTCGGGATAAAAAATTTAAAAATAAAACTCAATTTACGGATTTTTTAATCGAATATCTCTGTCTGGATTTTTTAATATTTTTCTAAGGTTCTTTGACAGGCGTGGATTTTTAAAAATATTTTGTAAAAGACCTACAAAAGGCGTATAAATTGTAGAGCTCGTAGTTCATTCGACGCCGATATTCACCGTCGGCGCAGATCAGCCCGTAGATCTTTCGGAGAATTCCAGTAGGATGTTAAAAAGGTCACACGACAAACTGTCACCTTGTCTGAATCCTCGTTCGGTATTGAAGGCCTCCGATAGGTCCTTTCCTACTTTAACTGCTGATCTTGTGTCACTTAAAGTTATCCTGCAAAGCCGTATTAATTTTGCCGGAATACCGAACGTAGACATAGCTTTAAACACTTCTGAAAGTATAGGGCTGTCGAATGCGGCTTTACAGTCGGTATGTGTACAAATAGGTGGTATGTGTCGATGTGTTTTTCGTGGGGGTTTTCCAGGATTTGGCACAGAGTGAAAATCTGGTCAATGGTGGATTTGCCAGATCTGAAGCCACATTGGTATGGTCCAATGATTTCATTGGCCATTGGCTTCAATCGTTCACACAGATGGCACTTTATATGCGATGGGAAGGAGACTTATTCCTCTATATTTGGCACATATCGTCTTGTCTCCTTTTTTGTGCACGGGACACAGGATGCTGAGGTTCCAATCATTTGGGCATGCATTCATCTAGCCAAATTGTACTAATCATCTGATGCATGGTCCTGACCAAGCATCTGGCCACCAGTCTTGAATAGTTCGGCTGGTAACCCATCGGCTCCTTCTGCTGTGTTGTTCTGGAGCCGATTAATTGATTTTATGACCTCATCTTGGCTAGGTGGTATACACTCTATACCATAATCTCTTATTGGTTCTGATTCCACTTCATTGGTAATATTTGATACCAGAAGTTTTTCAAAATGCTCCTTCCAGATCCTCAGCACGCTGTCTGTATCTGTCACCTCGTTTCCATCTTTATCTCTACAGAAAGATTGACTGCACAAAAGCCTTCGGTTTGGTGTTTTACACGTTGGTAGAATTTTCGGACTTCATTCTGACTCCTGTACTTCTCGATTTGCTCACGTCTTTCTTGTTCTTTCTTCTTTTTTCTGAAGATAAGTTTCTCCTCTCTCATTTTCACCCGATAGTTCTCCATCGCATTACGTGTTTCTACTGTCCGCAGGGTTACGACACTCCTGATCGTACCACGGATTCCTTGATGGTGGCCTTTGGTACCCTAGTTTGCTGCAGTGTGTAGGCAGTGGGCAATTCTCTGCCATTGTGCTTCTATACTATTATCGGGACAAGGGGTGCTCTCGTCAAGCAGTTGGGTAAGTTGTGCGGACTAGGCTTCTATTGTGTTTGCAGCATTTCGACGTCGAGTTTCCGTGTTGTGTTAGATCGCACCTTTGCTGCTACATTAAGACGGGTGCGTACCTTGGCTGCCACAAGGTAATGGTCCGAATCGATATTCGCTCCTCGGACTATTAAAGACTATTTTTCAAGGCCTATAATTAGGCGTGGATTTTTTAAAGACTATTTTTCAAGGCCTATAATTAGGCGTGGATTTTTTAAAGACTATTTTTCAAGGCCTATAATTAGGCGTGGATTTTTTAAAGACTATTTTTCAAGGCCTATAAATAGGCGTGGATTTTTTAAAGACTATTTTTCAAGGCCTATAATTAGGCGTGGATTTTTTAAAGACTATTTTTCAAGGCCTATAATTAGGCGTGGATTTTTTAAAGACTATTTTTCAAGGCCTATAATTAGGCGTGGATTTTTTAAAGACTATTTTTCAAGGCCTATAATTAGGCGTGGATTTTTTAAAGACTATTTTTCAAGGCCTATAATTAGGCGTGGATTTTTTAAAGACTATTTTTCAAGGCCTATAATTAGGCGTGGATTTTTTAAAGACTATTTTTCAGGGCCTATAATTAGGCGTGTATTTTTTAAAGACTATTTTTCAAGGCCTATAATTAGGCGTAGATTTTTTATAGACTATTTTTCAAGGCCTATAATTAGGCGTGGATTTTTTAAAGACTATTTTTCAAGGCCTATAATTAGGCGTGGATTTTTTAAAGACTATTTTTCAAGGCCTATAATTAGGCGTGGATTTTTTAAAGACTATTTTTCAACGCCTATAATTAGGCGTGGATTTTTATGAACTATTTTTCAGGGCCTATAATTAGGCTTGGATTTTTTAAAGACTATTTTTCAAGCAAATTCTTACAAATTTCAAATTTAAAAAAATACCCAAATCCTCTTCGAAATAAATGTCTCTGTTTTCTTTGCAATATTTCCAAATCAAAATTTTTAAACCTCCCAGCTACTGTTTGCTTTCGAAAGAAAGAATCCTTGTCCAAAAACGGTGGGGCCAAAGATATTTTCCCTTCCGATTTTTGCCTTAAAATCTCCTAGCAGAATTTTAATATCATGGCCAGGGCAACGATCATAAGCTGTTTCTAGGCGCTCGTACAATATGTATTTGGGGTCTGTTCATCTTCGTTCGGAGCATGGGCGCAAATGAGACTGATGTAGAAGAACTTCGCTTTTATACGGATTATAGCAATTCGCTCATCTACTGGAGTGAATCTGGAGACGAGGTCTTTTATTCTCCTGTTAACCATAAATCCGCAACCATATTCATGTCTCGTTCCATGACAGCTATACTACAGGGCGTAGTCGTCTGATTTACTTACCCCTGCCCCTTTCCATCGCATTTCATGTAAGGCAATAATATCGGCTTTGTACTTCTTGAGTACACCCGCCAAAGCGAACACTGCGCCTGTTCTGTAGAACGTTCGCACATTCCAGGTGTAGATTCGCAGATCGTGGTCCTTTATACGTTTGCGGGGGTCGTCAACATTAGGCGGGTTTGGTTTTCTTTTTCTTTGCTTTTTCATAGTAGATTGGGTTTTCCGAGAGTGGGCAACTAACCCGACGCCTCAACCCATTTTTTTATAGTTCTTATGGGTGAACTCGCGGCACATATTAGCTCACTAGTTCAGCGGGTAATGAAAATAGCTGCCCTAGGTGGCACCACGGAGAGGTCAGTCTACACAATTGAGATGAAAAGGCACCAAGATAAGCCTGGACTTCGCCATGTTATAGCCATGTTATATCAGAGCCGTTGCATGGTATCTAACATCCCCTACGTCACCCAAAGGCCTTCGACCAGAGTGGATTTTTTAAAAATATTTTTCTAAGGTTTTATCAAAGGCATGGATGTTTTTAAAAATATTTTTTTCTCAGTTACCTCCTTCCCCTCCCCAATTTCACGAAAAAATATAATAATTTATATGCAAACATACCTTCAGATTGCTTTACAATAAATCCCGTTCCAGTTTGTCATTCTTCTGTATTTAGATTTAGATTTGTTGGTTCCATTTGTTATTGTTATTCTTCAAGAATATATTCCGCACAGCTTTGGCTTTTCATTGTTTAGTTTGGCAAATGTTGTTGTTTGTGTAGTGAATTTTTTCTCCTTCATTGTTTTCTGTATGGTAACAATAACTGTTGTGTGCTTTTAGGCGTTGGAAAACGTTTCACAATATTGTTACATATTGCCGGGCTTTAGGTTGGGTGGTTGGATGTGTGTGTGTGTGGCTCACTCACACCACCATGCCAACACAAAACAAAACTAAATCAAAATCACTAAAGAAAATATCCTTGGGTGCGGGACCAACGAACACTGTTCGTTGTCTTTGGTGTTGTTGTTGTTCTTTTTTCTTGTTGTTGATGATGTGTTGGCAATTGCCAAGGACCATATGAGGATTTCAAGTGTTCTGTATGACAGACTGTGTCTGCCTGCCAGGCAAGATGTTGGAAGTCTATTGTTTAGATTTGCTGGAAGCAAGGAGGAAGGCTATATGAAGCCTGTGCCGTATGTGTGTGAATGTGTGTGTGTGTGGCATGATGTGTAATACAGGTGACTGAAAAGTCATAAGACAAACATTTACATATGCACGAAGCAACACAAAAAGATAAATATATATATTTCGTGACAATATGGGCTTATAAAAATAAGAACAACAACAACTTCGGAGGCATATTTCAAATGGGGAAGGAAAGCCAAAAACTGTTCTACAGGAATATTTTTTGTTCTTGAAAAATAAATAAATAAAATATTGTAAGGAACAGCACATCCTGTACGAATATCCTCAGTCATAGTCAGTTTTTTTGACAATGTATTTTTCTGGGGTTCCTTCCCCCTTTACAGGCTTGCAATTTGTCACACAATTTAGCTTTTGTGATTGGTTTTTGCAACTGTAAAAAAACAACTACGTATGACAAGGCTTTATACAGGGTGTTCCAAAATCCACGACCTAGCAGGACCTTAGAAAAATATTTTTAAAAAATTCAAGCCTTTTGGAAGGAGCTTAGAAAATTTTTTTAAACCATATGATCCCCTACACAACTTCCAAGCATATCTAACTTTCTGTGGTTCTACCTTGTGACCTTGGAAAAATATTTTTAAAAAATCCACGCCTTTGGAAGGAGCTTAGAAAAATATATTTAAACCAGTGAGCAAAGCAGTATAGACGGACGGGGCCGACCATATGATCCCCTACACAACTTCCAAGCATATCTAACTTTCTGTGGTTCTACCTTGTGACCTTGGAAAAATATTTTCAAAAAATCCACGCCTTTATAAGGAGCTTAGAAAAATATATCTAAACCAGCGAGCAGAGCAGTATAGTCGGACGGGGCCGATCATATGATACCCTACACAATTTCCAAGCATATCTAACTTTCTGTGATTCTATATTCTGAGCATGGAAAATATTTCGCAATATTTGCAACCTCTTGACCGACTGGAGGTCAACAAATATTACTAATATTCAGTACATCCCTTCTTCTAACCACCTGTCCCGATTTATTTCACAGTTGGCTCTGTTGTGATGTTTGGCTTTCAATTGTGGCCTATAGAACGACTCACTTCATCCCATTATTATTATCTGATCATCACCGAAAATTATAGGCATTGTAATTGACCATACCAGTGATCAGCACTATATTTCCGTCCTCTGTAAATATGTGTAACACCCACATCCATGTACATACGACAATATAATTGGTATCAATTTTAAGGTCAACCACTCCTCCAGGATATTCCATCAACTTCTCGAGTCTATGTCCTTCAGAGGTAAATATATACGCCATAGAATATAAATTTTGTACAAAAGTCAGGGTCCATTTGACCCGCTTTGTCAAAGCAAGCATGCAAATTCTCTGGCCCAATCCACTTCTCCAATAATCGGTATACTGTTATCGAAGAGCACATAGGTCTTCTATGGGCTATAGAAGAGCTCATAGGTCTTCTATGGGCTATAGAAGAGCTCATATGTCTTCTATGGGCTATAGAAGAGCTCATATGTCTTCTATGGGCTATAGAAGAGCTCATAGGTCTTCTATGGGCTATAGAAGAGCTCATAGGTCTTATATGGGCTATAGAAGAGCTCATAGGTCTTCTATGGGCTATAGAAGAGCTCATAGGTCTTCTATGGGCTATAGAAGAGCTCATAGGTCTTCTATGGGCTATAGAAGAGCTCATAGGTCTTCTATGGGCTATAGAAGAGCTCATAGGTCTTCTATGGGCTATAGAAGAGCTCATAGGTCTTCTATGGGCTATAGAAGAGCTCATAGGTCTTCTATGGCTATAGAAGATCTCATAGGTCTTCTATGGCTATAGAAGAGCTCATAGGTCTTCTATGGCTATATAGAAGAGCTCATAGGTCTTCTATGGGCTATAGAAAAGCTCATAGGTCTTCTATGGGCTATAGAAGAGCTCATAGGTCTTCTATGGCTATAGAAGAGCTCATAGGTCTTCTATGGCTATAGAAGAGCTCATAGGTCTTCTATGGCTATAGAAGAGCTCATAGGTCTTCTATGGCTATAGAAGAGCTCATAGGTCTTCTATGGCTATAGAAGAGCTCATAGGTCTTCTATGGCTATAGAAGAGCTCATAGGTCTTCTATGGCTATAGAAGAGCTCATAGGTCTTCTATGGCTATAGAAGAGCTCATAGGTCTTCTATGGCTATAGAAGAGTTCATAGGTCTTCTATGACTATAGAAGACCTCATAGGTCTTCTATGGCTATAGAAGACCTCATAGGTCTTCTATGGCTATAGAAGAGCTAATAGGTCTTCTATGGCTATAGAAGACCTAATAGGTCTTCTATGGCTATAGAAGAGCTAATAAGTCTTCTATGGCTATAAAAAGAGCTAATAGGTATTCTATGGCTATAGAAGAGCTAATAGGTCTTCTATGGCTATAGAAGAGCTAATAGGTCTTCTATGGCTATAGAAGAGCTAATAGGTCTTCTATGGCAATAGAAGAGCTTATAGGTCTTCTATGGCCATAGAAGAGCTCATAGGTCTTCTATGGCCATAGAAGAGCTCATAGGTCTTCTATGGCTATAGAAGAGCTCATAGGTCTTCTATGGCTATAGAAGAGCTCATAGGTCTTCTATGGCTATAGAAGAGCTCATAGGTCTTCTATATAGCTATAGAAGAGCTCATAGGTCTTCTATATGGCTATAGAAGAGCTCATAGGTCTTCTATATGGCTATAGAAGAGCTCATAGGTCTTCTATATGGCTATAGAAGAGCTCATACGTCTTCTATATGGCTATAGAAGAGCTCATAGGTCTTCTATATGGCTATAGAAGAGCTCATAGGTCTTCTATATGGCTATAGAAGAGCTCATAGGTCTTTTATATGGCTATAGAAGAGCTCATAGGTCTTCTATATGGCTATAGAAGAGCTCATAGGTCTTCTATATGGCTATAGAAGAGCTCATAGGTCTTCTATATGGCTATAGAAGAGCTCATAGGTCTTCTATATGACTATAGAAGAGCTCATAGGTCTTCTATATGGCTATAGAAGAGCTCATAGGTCTTCTATATGGCTATAGAAGAGCTCATAGGTCTTCTATATGGCTATAGAAGAGCTCATAGGTCTTCTATATGGCTATAGAAGAGCTCATAGGTCTTCTATATGGCTATAGAAGAGCTCATAGGTCTTAATGGTCTTTAAAAGAACGACGTCTGTTAGGATTAGAATATATCCAAAGTGGTGAAGGGTATCATATAGTCGGCCCCGTCCGACTTTACTACTTTCCTTACTGGTTTTATTTATTGTGGCACCCTGTATAGGCTGCCCATGAAGTAAATTTGTTTATTTTCCACATATTTAAATCACCAAGTCGTCATACACATATGTTATAAAACGACAGGATGTGTAGGAGGTACTCATCCATCCCGTCACTCAGGTGTAAATATTTGCCATTTAATTTTAAGATTAGATTTATTGCCAAAAATTAAAAATTGTTCACTTTGCGCAAAGAAAAAAATAATTGAGGTGGTTGAGGGGTTTTGAAAACGTGACTCAATAAAAAAAAAATATTTTTATAATTTATTTGAAAATTCTAACCCACTCCTAGATATAGAAAAAAAATACAAAGGACCTTTTTATTTATTTTTTTTTTGTTCATCCTCAAAATTCAATTTCCCAACACATGCCAGGATGTGTGCTAAAATTTCTCTCAAGAAATTTTCAAATATTATGTATTCGAATCAAAAGAAGAGAGAAATAGTATCGGAGAACGGGTATTGTGTATCATATTTATCATCATAAAATCCATTCGAATCCAATTATATTGCAATTTGAAATTCTATATCAAATAACACAATTCTATTTATTTAATTTGTTGACAAGAGAGGACGAAGAATGGAAAAAATAACGAAACATGTGACAATGTGCCAGTAGTAAATACTAGGGTTTATTTGAGTTCCGCAATCGCTCCCCTCCCCTCCTCTCCCTGTTCCTTTTGTTTTTGGGATTCATGTATTTGAACTTCGTGTTCAATAAATTGCAATATTTTGTTTATAGTGGTGGTGGGGCTGATACCCTGGCTTGGCTTTCTTCCTCTGGCTCCAGTAATGGCTGGCACGTGGCCCCTTATTTGTGTTTCCTTGTTTTCCCTATTTGTTCCTCCCCTCTACACCACAGCTATCCTGCAGTGCAAAGGTTTAAATTTAACACTCGTTATATTTATTTTTTCCACACAGGTGATAGACGAGAATCAAAGCCAACTGATGAACCATTTCACAAACATCTCCCCTCTTCATATATATATATTTTTTTTTGTAATTTTTTCATTTGCGGAACGATGAAATCGAAAAAAAACAAAAATTCTATTCTATATTGAATGTGTGACAACATCAATAATAACTTTGTTTATGTGCAAAATTTATTTGTTTATAATTGAATTTGTTTTGGCGGTTTTGAAATTTAATATGATATTTTTGTTCGGTTTTTTTATTTTCATTCATTCGGTCGGAGGTCCCTTTTTTATCAAAAAATACAAAAAAAAAAATTGTTTAGTTCCCTTTTATTCTTGTTATTTGTGGAGTTTTTACCTCTATAACAGGGTTGTTGTTATTTTTGTTCAATTTTTTTCCAATTCGATAACATCAAAAACTGTCGAACAAAATCACTCATGGTTAGCCAAAATATAAAAAAACAAACCCTCGTCGAATGTTATTGAGTAGAAAATTAAATTTGTATTTGATATTTATTTGGAAAATAAAACTTTTTCTATTTTCGTTGGATCGAATTTCCGATTTAATTTGCAAGGGATATTGTGAATATTGTGAAATACATAGAAGCATACAAATACACACACACGAAGATTAAAAATGAAAAAAATATTTTTTAAAGGACCAGAATTTTTGAAAAATAATTTTCATTGCCTACTTATAGGCTGGCCTACCATTAGGCGTGGATTTTTTTAAACAATATTTTTTCATGGCCTACCATTAGGCGTGGATTTTTTTAAACAATATTTTTTCATGGCCTACCATTAGGCGTGGATTTTTTTAAACAATATTTTTTCATGGCCTACCATTAGGCGTGGATTTTTTAAATAATATTTTTTCAAGGCCTACCATTAGGCGTGGATTTTTTAAATAATATTTGTTCAAGGCCTACCATTAGGCGTGGATTTTTTAAATAATATTTTTTCATGGCCTACCATTAGGCGTGGATTTTTTAAATAATATTTTTTCATGGCCTACCATTAGGCGTGGATTTTTTTAAACAATATTTTTTCATGGCCTACCATTAGGCGTGGATTTTTTTAAACAATATTTTTTCATGGCCTACCATTAGGCGTGGATTTTTTAAATAATATTTTTTCATGGCCTACCATTAGGCGTGGATTTTTTTTAAACAATATTTTTTCATGGCCTACCATTAGGCGTGGATTTTTTAAATAATATTTTTTCATGGCCTACCATTAGGCGTGGATTTTTTTAAACAATATTTTTTCATGGCCTACCATTAGGCGTGGATTTTTTTAAACAATATTTTTTCATGGCCTACCATTAGGCGTGGATTTTTTTAAACAAAATTTTTTCATGGCCTACCATTAGGCGTGGATTTTTTTAAACAATATTTTTTCATGGCCTACCATTAGGCGTGGATTTTTTTAAACAATATTTTTTCATGGCCTACCATTAGGCGTGGATTTTTTTAAACAATATTTTTTCATGGCCTACCATTAGGCGTGGATTTTTTAAATAATATTTTTTCATGGCCTACCATTAGGCGTAGATTTTTTAAACAATATTTTTTCATGGCCTACCATTAGGCGTGGATTTTTTATATAATATTTTTTCAATTTTCGATTACTATTTGGAGGATGAAATGGACCAAATACTTTTTTGTCGGTTTTTCTGGTCGCTACAGACGCACGACGCCTATAGTTTTCGGTGAAGTTGAGATTTCATTCAAGGGGTGCAATGAAGCGTAAACTTTAATTTTTGTCAGATTTTCTAGTCGCTCTAGAGGCCGCAATTATTATATGCAGAACATCTCATATTTTACAAGGTGAAAGGGATCTGACCAAATACTTAGAGCGGTTGTGTATACGATGATCGGTCAATATTACGAGGGTCAAATCAACCAAAACCTAAAGTGACCAATTTTTATACTCTTCACCACACTGTGGTACAGGGTATTGTGGCTTTGTGCATATGTTTGTAACAGGCAAAAGGAAACGAGATAGACATGGTTCCTTTTGAGAAAATGCATAGAATCACTTTTTAAGACGATTTATGCATGTCCGTCCGTCCGTCTATCTGTCCATGTTAAATTGTAAACAAAGTACAAGTCGAATTTTTTCTTCGAATTGAATGAAATTTTGCGCAGCTCATTTATTTGGCTTAAGGACGAACTCTATTGAAATTGGGAAAAATCGGTTCAGATTTAGATATAGCTTCCATATATATTTTCGTCCGAATTTAGATAAATGGTGCATCAAAGTCTCTAATTATGCTTGGATTTGCACGAAATGTGGCATAGCGGTTTGAATTGAGTGTTGAACGATGTATGTTAAATTTCGTAAAAATCGGTCCAGATTTAGATATAACTCCCATATATATTTTCGTCCGATTTTAGGTAAATGGTGGATCAAAGTCCCTAAATTTGCTTCGATTTCCACGAAATTTGGCAAAGGGTACTTAATTAAGTCTAGAAAGATGTGTGTTAAATTTCGTAAAAATCGGTTCAGATTTAGATATACCTCTCATATATATTTTCGTCCGATTTTAGGTAAATGGTAGACCAAAGTCCCTAAATATCCTTCGATTTGTACGAAATTTGGCATGGCGTACTGAATTAAGTGTAGAATGATGTGTGTTAAGTTTCGTGAAAATCGATCCAGATTTAGATATAGCTTCCATAAATATATTTTCGTCCGATTTTAGATAAATGGTGCACCAAAGCCTCTAAATATGCTTCGATTTACACGAAATTTGGCATAGCGTACTGAATTAAGTCTAGAAAGATGTGTGTTAAATTTCATGAAAATCGGTTCAGATTTAGATATAGTTCCCATATATATTTTCGTCCGATTTAAGGTATATGGTGCACCAAAGCCCCTATATATCTTTCGATTTGCATTAAATTTGGCATACCGTACTGAAATAAGCCTACAATAATGTGTTCTAAGTTTCTTGAAAATCGGTTCAGTTATATATATATATATATATATATATTCGTCCGATTTAATGTAAATGGTGCACCAAAGTCCCTAAATATCATTCGATTTGCACAAATTTTGGCATAGCATACTGAATTAAGTCAAGAATGATGTGTGGTAAGTTTGGGGAGTATCGGTTCAGATTTCGATATACCTCCCACATAAACCCACATATAATCGACCAATTTTACATAAATGATGCACCAAACTCCTAATGTTTGTCCGATTAACACGAAATTTTGCACAACGTATCAAATTGAAAATTGAATATCTTATTGCGTTTTGTTTAAATTGGTTCAGATGCATCCATAGCTTCCATATGTATTTCGAACGGGTGTCTGATTGAGATTAGATTTTTAACAGTGCGGCTTACCGAATAGCTTGTATCAATTTTGCTAAATTTGTCCAATGGTACGCATACGATTCTATATCTACCCGAATGAAATGAAATTTATCATAGGTTGCAGAAAAACATGAGAATGTTGCTTCGACGGAACATTGACATGCAATTGTAAGTATACATATGTACAATATACCCAATGTGGTGAAGGGTATTATATAGTCGGCCCAGTCCGACTTTACTACTTTCCTTACTAGTTAAAATTATTTTTTTATGGCATACCACAAGGCGTGGATTTTTAAAATTATTTTTCATGGCC
>NW_026888405.1:0-9646 GCF_032173495.1 Musca vetustissima
TTTAACGCGCATCCGATTTCGGTTTGCGCCTTACAAAAATACATCTATCTATTTATATTTCAATGTGGTCCATTAAGTACCATGGATGACCCAGCTAACACTATTTTTGAAATAAATTGGGTACATCTCTCTTTGGCTGAAGTATTAAAAGTTCTGTTTTCGCAATAGTTCAAAATCCGTATGAGGTCATTTATTAAAGTGGAAATGATCCACAGAAAATGGAATTAAATCCGCGATATTTTCAAAAAAAATTTTTGCCAAATTTCGTGTTTTTAGAAGTTTAGTTCCCGCCGTTATAGTAGATGGATTTTCACGAAGAAGATTTTATTTCATCCGAAACGTAAAAAACCTTACTGATCGCGGGTACTCATATCATTCAATTGAGGTTTTTTAGAAATTTGATCGCACAAAATTTTTACACTTGGAAGCTGTGCCTACTACATACACAAAATATGTATCAAATTACTCAGATTCGCGATTACAATAATCTTATTAAGGGTACCCGGCAAATTTCGGTATTTTAGGGTTCTTGAGCGCCTTTTTCAGCCGAATTTGCTGAAATTTGGTACATTGGGTTCTTATTGGATACTAAATGTCTCCACAAAAAAATTATAAGTATAGGTCCATATTTTCTGGTAGCCCCCATATAACGGAACCTCCTAATTTTCAGTATTTTGGGGGTTTTGGTCGTATTTTTCCGCCGAATTGGCTGTAATTTAGTGTTTTGAGTTCTTAATAGGTACCAAACCTCTCTAAAAAAAATTATGTATATAGGTCAATTTTTTCGGGTAGCCCCCATATAAGGGTACCCCCCAATTTTCGGTATTTTGGGGTTCTTGAGCACGTTTTTCGCTGAACTTTGCTACATTGGGTTCTTATTGGGTCCTTAATGTCTCCACAAAAAATTATAAATATAGGTCCACTTTTTCTGGTAGCCCCTATATAATGGTACCTCCCAATTTTTAGAATTTTGGGGGTTTATTTAGTATTTTGAGTTCTTAATAGGTACCAAATCTCTTTACCAAAAATTATTAATATTCGCCCCCTTTTTGGGGTAGTCCCCATATAACCCCCTTTTTTATATTAATATAGATATCTGATATGTTCCGCGTTTTGAGTTTGGTTCTAAGACTCTAGTGTAACCATTTCACCTGCAGAGGATAGCGAGGTAAAAAATTAGAACGTAAGGTTCGATAATGAACTATAGTCGCATTTAGACCTAGCCTCTGTGGAGGTTTCAGAAGGAGTGGACCGATATTCCCCATCTTCGAATTTGAATTATCAATTAAAAATTTCTGAAATTTGTATTATGGTTTACATAATCCGATTTTAGACATGTCGGTATAGGTCCACTTTTTGGTATGTTTCCTTTATTTTCATTTCTAGTACCTGTCAGTATATCTATGGTGGAGGGTATACAAAGTTCGGCCCGGCCGAACTTAACGCTTTTTCAATTGTTTACATTAAAGTAGTGACAGCTTCAACCACAGAAAACAGTATTATATTCGTGACACATTCGTGAAGCATTTTTAAAAACTTACTAATACTCACAGTATCCACTTTATAAACAGACGAAAATTATAATTAAATTTCTAAATATACACCAATAAATATTTTTTTATTTAGTTTAAATCGAAGTAAACAAAATTCCTGATGCACCCCTCGATAGTGCTTACTTTATTCATGTCACAGTTGTTGACATACCTATGTAGGTATGCATGTAGCTTCATTAAAATTCGCAGAAGCAACTTTTCCAGAAATAAAGTAAAATATAAATTCTGTAATATCCCTCTTTCGAATTTATGCGAAATTTATGAAACCCCTATCTTGATGAATTATTGTAACTGAACACAAGAGGAATTGTGTTTTGACAATAATATTTCACTCGTCATCGAATCTTTAATTATACCCTCAGCCTTATGACTAATGAGGGTATGTACACTTAGATACGGTAAAAATGTGGTTCTTCGAAATATTGGTTTTAGACCCCATGATTCTTTGCACCAAATCCCTTTGAGACAATTTGGAGTCGATTTACAAATGTGTGTCCGTCTGTTTGTGTGGCTGATGTGCACATTAACACTCGAAGGAAGCAACCGATTTCGTCTAAACTTTGTGCACCGTAATATTTTTTCCAAACTTAGTTTAAGTTCGAAGATGGGGAATATCGATTCACTCCTTCTGGTACCTCCCCCACATTATCAAAAATGACATTTTTATAATAATAAATCGAGGGTAAATTCGTTAAAAAACTAAAACTCCTTATATTAAATCGTATACTCTACACAACTATGTTCTGATGGTATTATATGTTTGTGTGGCAGCAAGAGTTCGTTACGCCACAATATATTGGTATTAGACCCATCTTTTAGCGTACCGATCACCATATCCAGAGTAGCTGAGTCGATTTAAATATAGCATTTCCAGAATAAATGAAACCTTTTACAAATTAAATGAAACCTTTTCCAAATTAAACGAAACCTTTTCCAAATTAAATGAAACCTTTTCCAATTGGAACGAAACCTTTTACAAATGGAATGAAACTTTTTACAAATGGAATGAAACTTTTTGCAAATGGAATGAAACTTTTTCTAAATTAAATGAAACCTTTATTCTTATCCAAGGAATTATAATATTTGCAGTAATTTTAAATCAATATTTGAAAATTAAATCAAAGAATATTTAAGTTAATTACATAGCCATACAACTATGTAATTAACATAAATATTCTTTAATTCGGTGTGATTTTATTTAATATCTTAACAACATAAAACTAAACAATAGTAATACAAACTGGGGTATTTCTTGACATTTTAATAAATACATATTTTAGAACAAGAATTGAATACCCGGTCCTAAATGCGAAATACATATTTGACTTCGATAATGTGAACATCGAAAACAGTGAATTCTCGACAATGTGAACTAATTAATATCGGGGTTGTTCATATTTTCGAATTTGTTTCTATTTTCGATTCGACCAGCTTATTTGCCGCTAATTACCTGATTTTTTCAATAATTTAATGTCAGTTTGAGTGCTCACATTATCGAGAGTTCACTGTTTTGGATGTTCACATTATCGAGAGTACAGTGTATTTAAAATTAATTTAACTTTAACAACGATTAAAATAAATGATCTATTATAAGAGATCATTTTTCGATGTTCTCTTCGAACTATACATTATTATAATTCTCTTTGTGCTAATGTTGTGCTCCACTAACAAATCATTGACATGGCAATGACTGAAATAAATTTATAAGAGAAATCAATATACATTTTTCGACCTTCTCATCGAACTTCCACAAACAATATATAAATGAAATTAAAAAAAAAAATTAAAGAAAAATTTACCGTTATAAATGAATTTCTGGTGCATGTTTTACAAATTGAATTAGTAGTGTTTTGTATAGGTAGCCATACACATTAAAATTAAATAATTATGAGCGAACCTGATTTTAGCTCGGGAAGCTCTGATAATTGGGAACCTGAGGAAGAATCTATAACCTCTCCAAGTATTGCAAGTGGAAATGCTCCAGAACCTACCGAAGCTACATCTACAAGACCCCGAAAAAAATTGGGTCAGTATAACAAAAGACATGAAATTGTTATTATTTAAATTGTATGAAGAGGGGATAACAATTTCCGAGACTGCAAATTTAACCTGCATAAAAATAAATTCAGCAAAAACATTAATAAGAAGATACAAACAAAATTCTGTAACATTTAAGGAAAATAAGCGTGGAGGAAAGCGTGACACCACAAGTTTTAAGTCTGATCGAGTTATAAGCCATAAAAACTAAACTGTTGAGAGAAAATGATATACATATTTCCACAATGGATTACGGAAATTAAATATTACGTTCAAGATGACCTCTATTGAAATAGAACGAATGAATGACTCCAGAACATTAGGCTTGAGACAAAAATATGCTCAAGACTCTACAAAATGGATACCCCAACAACGAGAAAAATTAATATTTATTGATGAGTGTGGATTTAATCTTCACATACGAAGAACGCAAACCCGTTCAAGACAAGGAACAAGAGCACACATTGTGTTGCCCACGGTCAGAGGTCGTAATGTCACTCTAATTGCAGCAATAAACAACGCGGGAGTTGTACATCACACAATCGTTTCTAATTCAAGTGTCAATGCAGACGGATTTAAATTATTTATAGAAAGTCTTTTGGAGAAAATCAATCCAGAGTTGGAATTCGGTCTTGATAATGGATAACGCTCAAATACACAAGCGACAGGACATAAAAAATTTGATCGAATCCAAAAGATACAACTTTAAATTCTTACCGCCTTATTCCCCAATGCTAAATCCAATCGAAAATGCATTTTCAAAAATAAAATTATGTGCAAGAGCTGAGCTGTGTGACGTTTCAATTGAACATAACAATGTTGATGTAATCGAGCGAAGTATTCAAAAGCTTACTCGGCAAGATTGTTTTAACTACGTTATGGACATGGTTTTGAAAATCCCACAAGCTGCAAGTCGGGAACCCCTTCATTAAGATAAGCAGTTACCTTATCATCAATAATTTATTAAGTCAAATATGTATTTGTTTGTATGTTACCGATAGACACCAAAACCGCTGAACAGATCTTAATGAGATTTACACAGTATGTCGGGACATGCCCTGAAAGTAACATAGGCTATATAGACTTTTAAAATTCCACGTGGATGCGGAGTTATAGCATCAATAGTAAACATACCTCAAAATTTCTGAACATGTAATATTCGTTTATCTTAAGAAAGGTTACAGATACCGTTTTCAAAATTTGCCTGAATAACGAAGGTGTGAATACACACCATCTATACAAAAATTAGCATGGTACCATCAACGGAAAATGCACTTTTTACTGCATTTTAAAAATCAGCATATTGAAAATTGAAAATATTTTGTTTGTAGACTCTAAAATGTTGAAAAGATTTGACTGAGATTTTCACAGAACGTCATAACAAGCCCTGGGAATAAAATATGCTATATGAACTTTTAAGATTTCCCGAGGATGCGTTGTTATAGCATCGAATGTAATCATAAATCAAAAATTATGAACATGTAATTTGTGTATATCTTAAGTACGGTTACAGATACCGATTTCAAACTATTGTTGAGTAACGTGAGTGTAAATACGCATCATCCAAACAACATGACCGCGGACAAGGGAAAATGCACGCCTCATTGCATTTAAATCTATACGTAGAAAATAGAAAACATATTGTTTACTAAAATATTCATAGTAAGTCAAGCGATCCCACGGAAGCAACATAGGTTAGATAAAACTGAGGAGTAATAGCATCAAAAGTATTCATACATCTGAATACTTTTGATGTACATATGTATAAATTTTCTATGGGTATATCTTAAGGTAGCGGCTTGAAAATATGGTTGACTAACATAGATACAAATACTCATCATCCGATGAGGATATATTTTCGAACGATGAAGATATATTTTGAAATACATATGTATGTACAGTGAGTGTAAAAAGTATTTTGCCTCAATAAAAATTTGAAAAAATTCCAATATATACGTCTGAAGCCAGCAAACTAAAGATGTAAAATGACTTATGTATGATGGAGTACATTTGTGGACATATTTTGATCGTATTTCTGCAAGAATCACAGCGAAAGACCTATTGGTCTCGAAGATATCGGCCGAAATATATAATAATCCAAAAATTTTTATCACAAAAAAGTATTTTGCTTTTTATTATTATTTTAGAAAAAATTGTTGCATTGGACACGTTTGGTCTTTTTATAGTTACAATTGCGGTTAACCACATACTATAAGCGATTTGACCACGATTTCATTACATCACGGCATTTTTTCTTGGGTATTTTCTCACATTTACATTCAATACATTCTCCATCAGTATTTCATTTAATATTTGGTATTTTCTCGTCCTAATCTTAAGATGAGAGTATTAAACATAGTCATTGGGGCTTCAAAACATCCCAAATATGTTTAGAATAATAAAGAAGAGGTTTTGCAAAATATAACGCGAGGACAGAACCTTAAAAACTATAAAAACCAAAATCCGACAAACAAATTATTTAAAAAAAATTCGCGAAACTCAAATTTTTTGACTTCGAAATTTGTATGGTCCAGTAATATTGATCTAGGAACCAATATATGCAATGTAAATACCAATAAGTGGGTCAGATTCAAAGATATGAACAGTTCTAAAGCAATAGTAATAAAAACCAATACATGAAGTTGGGATAAAACATCATTATTCGTCAAATCCTATTGTCTTTTGAAAAACTCTGGTTGCTGGTGGCGAATACGCATTCTATATTTTATCTCCGATTAACACCATCAGTTGCGAATAAAATGCAGTAGGGAATAAACGGGTCGATGTATTTTTTTTCGAAATAAGATGTATTTCTATTGCCAGAAAACCGTCCATATATTTGAATCTGACCTCCTTATCGCTACTTTCATCGTATATTTTGGTTCCTAGATCAATAAAAATGAACCATAAAGTTTTCGAAGTTAGAAAAATGGGGTTTCGCGATATTTTTTTAAATAATTTGTTTCTCGGATTTTGGTTTTAATAGTTTTTAAGGTCCTGTCCTCGCGATATATTTTGTAAAACCTCCTTTTTATTATTCTTAACATATTTGGGGTGTTTTGAAGCCCCGACGACTATATTTAATACTCTGATTTTGAGATTAGGACGAGAAATTACCAAATATTGAATGAAATGTTGCTGCAGAATGTATTGAACGTAAATGTGAGAAAATACTCGCGAAAAATGCCGTCGTTTATTGGAATCGTTGCCAAATCGCTTATAGTATGTCGTTACCCGCAATGTAACCACAAAAAGACCAAACGTGTTCTATGTAACAATTTTTTCTAAAATAATAATAAAAAGCAAAATACTTTTTTGTGATAAACATTTTTGGATTGTTATATATTTCGGCCGATATCTTCGAGACCAATAGGTCTTTCGCAGTGATTCTTGCAGAAATACGATCTAAATATGTCCACAAACATACTCCATTATACATAATTCATTTTACATCTTTAGTTTGCTGGCTTTAGGCGTATATATTGGATTTTTTTCAAATTTTTATTGAGGCAAAATACTTATTACACTCACTGTATGTATATTGAAAAAAATGTGTAAAATTGAAAAAAATTGGTTGACATTAAAATTTTCCATTTTTGTCACTTTGTGAAAACATGTTTATTTTGAACAAAATCGAACAAAATGTTATTTGGATTTCAAAAACAAAAACATTGAAATGTGTATTTGAATTATAAATCGTTTTATCATCCCAGAGACTGGGATATGATAAATTCAGATACACCACTATTTTTTTTTAAATACCATTTTGTGGAGGAGGTAGCAGATGGCGGTGGTCGATTTTGTAAAATTGATAAAAAGTATTGGCATTATAATTTTTGAATTGTTGTTACTTTGCGAAAAAATTGAGTTTCAAGAAAAACAAAATTACCACTGTTACAGAACACAGCGAATTATTTAGTAACTACTATACAACTACTACAGCATGGACATTTCACACTTTTTTGTAGTGTAAATGCGTGCATATAAAAATACCAGGGTTTACCTAATTTTAAAATGAAATTTAGTAAATATTGCAGCCGTATATAGGATGCTAACTAATTGATCATATCTAAATTTTAATTTGATAACTTCAGCAGGGGCAGCGAAGCGCCACGGGTCCCGCTAGTACACCTATATTTGTTAATATTCTTTGATTTAATTTTCAAATATTGATTTAAAATTACTGCAAATATTATAATTCCTTGGATAAGAATAAAGGTTTCATTTAATTTGGAAAAAGTTTCATTCCATTTGCAAAAAGTTTCATTCCATTTGTAAAAAGTTTCATTTCATTTGTAACAGGTTTCATTCCAATTGGAAAAGGTTTCGTTTCATTTGGAAAAGGTTTCATTTAATTTGTAAAATGTTTCCTTTAATCTAGAAATGGTATATATGTGTCCACCCGTCTCTCCATAATAATTTGTAAAAAATTCAAATGTAAGTCCGGTGCTGGCCAAAGGAGACACTTATTGTTTTTAGTAAAGATCATGGTTCATTTTGAGAATATTCATAGAAACACTTTCGGAGTCGATTTATGTATGTCCGTTCGTCCATGTATAGTAAAATCCCGATAATTCGTAACCCCGTTAATTCCTAAACATTCCAACGAAATGCCTAAATACGTGTTATAATTCGTAATTTGTCCTCGCTAATTCGTAAACTTAAAATGGTTTGTTTTTCTCTTTCTCTTCATTCGTGGATTTTAAAGTACCGGGCGCCGGATTCTTTGTAGGAAACCCCAGTTTCTTGTGCTCATCGTACGACATTAACGGTAAACCACTGACTAGTGATTCTCTGATCTGAAGTGCAATACATTTGTTTTTTTAACATTGATCGATCGGGCTATTCACATTTTTCTGCAGCTCAGTGAATTTAATTCAAGGCGGTCGCACTGCAAGGCGCTATCTATTCACATAAAGCTCGACATCATTAATGACTGAAAAAATTGTCGCATGGTTTTGGCAAAGACGTCAATCGAATATCGCAATTGGAGGTGTGCATATTTAACTTATGAGAGAAAAGGCTAGAACGTTTGCCGCTAGATTGGGCTTACACAAACTCAAGGATGGCTCGATTGTTTTAAGAAAAGGCACAACATAATTTTCAGGAAAACAGTGTGTTTGAAGTGTAATACGTGCCATGATTAATTAAGAATTAATTTTGTTGGCCACATTGAATTGATTTAAAGATGTTTTATTTTGAAAAAAAAAAATAAAAAAATATACGTACCTAAATATGTATGTATATTCACGATTGAACAACAACCTCGTTAATTCGTACTTTGAATTTAGAGTGATAACAAAAAAAAAGGTGTATGCAACGGTTGTTCAATTAGGTCCATGTGTTTTTGTATAGCTCAATGTCTGCCCGTTCGACATGCAATTTTTCATTGATTTCAGAATGGTATGTGCATTGGGTTTTTTCAATTGGTTCAAATATCTTTCTAGATAGCACATTTAATTTCACCCGATTCCATCTCAATGGTCCTCTAAAGATTCTATGTCTGTTTTATCTACAGGATATGGTAGATATTAACATCTCTTGTATGTACAAAGTGGTGAAGGGTATCATATAGTCGGCCCCGTCCGTCTTTTGAACTTTCCTTATTGTATTTTTTTTTAATCTGTAAAGATTTAGTTTTCATATGTATTTTCGTCCGATTTTATTTCAATGGTGCACAATAGATCCTGTTCGATATTACTATATTGAATTGAGTGTAAAATGACGTGTATTAAGTTTTCTAGAAATCGGTTCAGATTTAGATAAAGTTCCCATTCGATTTTATCCCAATTGTGCACCGAGGAGCCTAAATGGTGTACCAAATAACAAAAATTTGTCCGATTGGGACGAATTTTAGCACACCTTACAAAATATTACAAAAACGTGTATTGGATTTTGAAAAAAAATATATGCAGATGTAGATATAACCACACTATATATTCGTCTGAGTTCATGCAAATTGTGGACCAAACAATAAGTATTTCTCCAATCGATATAAATATTTTAAAAGTCTAATCAAATATAAAAAAACGTTTAACTCATTAATGCCATTATAC